>NC_056737.1:1979502515-1979505015 GCF_019279795.1 Protopterus annectens
AAGCCTCCCCAAACCCTCTGAACTTATATATACCAACTCTGAGATCACCTTACCTCAGAAAAATGGGAATATTTCAAGAAATGGCCATTTTGGGCATGACATACACAAGTCTGTCTTTTCAGCCATTAAGTCCTTGTATTTTGGAACTCGCTCATGCAGGTAAGTAAAATCTCAAGGCCATTAATCCTAGAACAAGATGATACATCATATAACTGTTACAGCAAAATGAGTCAAAATAGGAAGGAACATTTCTGTATATACTGAGCAACCTTTATGTGTAGGAGCAGAGTAACAGTCATATTTTCGCAATGGTTAGATTTACCTGAAAATGACAACAGAAAGACAAGACAGAAAAATGGAAGTCCATTCTGCTGTTTTATATAGATATAAGTAAGCAATAATGTCTGACACAATGAGTGTTTCACAGACATACTGGACTGCCCAAGAGAGCTGTGAGGGCAGAGGTTCTGTATTATTTCTTCCACAGCTTAGGTTGTCGAATGCTTAATGATCGACACCTAAGCGTTGAAGTTTCAAAATCACGAACGGCCATATACGCAAATTATTTCCTCGGGAAAGAACTTGCTAGGCCATCTGGAAATTAAATTAACTTTTCAACCTTAATATAGTGGGGGGCTTCACCTCCACACCCCCTGACGTGGGGAGCTATGCCTCCACCCCTCCTAACTAAATATACCAACTTCGAGATCGGTCTACATTGGGGAAAGGGCAAATCCCCGATAACAGCCAAGCAAATTCTTTCCCGAGGAAAGAATTTGTTTATATGGCCGCTCACGATTTTGAAACTTCGAAGCTTAGGTGTCAATCATTGAGCATTCGACAACCTAAGCTGTCGAATAAATAATATAGACCCGAGGGCAGAGGACCTCCTCACTCCTGGAAGGTTTATTATTTCATAGTAACATCCACCATTGAGGGAATTAATTCACTTAGAAAATGGGCTATCTGTTAAATTGTTTAGTATTTATTCTACGGTTAGTATAAACTTTTTTTTTATATTTTTCAAGTACAATAGTTCTTTCACTTATATTTCAACACTGGTGTAGGTTCATAGGTACTTATTAGGGTATTGATCTGTGAGGACCTTCAGAAACCTGGCCTTACATTATCATTGCAGTTATTTAGCTTTTACTATATCATATTTCATATTCCCAAGTCTCACCTGGGTGGCTATTTTTAACTCATATTTGGATCTGGTTGATTTGATCAGGATCCAGAGTTCCCTGTTTAGTTTAACAATAGTGTTTTTCGAATCTTGAGAGTTAAACTTATTTTTTGCAATATATATATATATATATATATATATATATATATATATATATATATATATATATACATTTTTTAATATAAATCAATTATAAGAAACAGTACAACTCTTGAAAACAACTTGTGTACACAGACAATGTACTAGTAATCCTATGTCTTATGACAAATTATTGACACCCAAAATTAAAGAGTTAAACTTATTTTTGCAAGTAATGATTTTTTTATAGAACCTATTATATTTGGGTACTACTCTAGGGATTTAATTTTAAATTTAGCATTGTATTTACTTCAGAGGAGGACTAATGCATTATTTCTGTTATTTTTATGTGTGCAGAATTTGACAGTGTTTTGGCCTATTATTTTTTTTTTGTGTATTTTTTTTCTTTTGTTATATTTTTATTTGGGTTTCACTGAAGGGGTTTATTTTTAAAGTTGGCATTTAGATACAGATGCTTCTATGCAGCTATTTACTTGTGCATAGAAGTTGGGGGTCAAAACTTCTGCATTAGCTGTGGGGTCATGAAACTGAAGGAGGCTTTTAAGTTTACCAGGTTATTGCTTAGTTTTAGTAGATTAGCTGTTGTATACTCTCTGAATACAGAGGTGTAGGAAGATGTTTCCTGCTTCAGTCATATGGTGAATGTGCCTGATTTGTGTTCAGATTTCACCAGGAAAGAAGATAAATTAGTGGGGACCAAGTCCAGGATTATTATTGTCCTTGGATGAGGTGACGACTAACTGGTCCATAGACTTTGTATTGATAAAAGTTCAGAAATCCCTAGGCATACGTTTGATTGTGTATAAGTCTCAAAGGTGATAGAGGGGTAGTTAAAGTCTCCTCAGACAATGGCATTATGGTTTAATGCACATGGACTCCAAACTAGTTTGGGAGGAGATATGGGCTGAGGGGGATGTTAATTTGGTAGAATATATGGGCTGAGGGGGGTCCACTTCACATGACTGAATCTCAAAATACTGAATTTCATTTGACTGAGACCACAATACCTAATTTTCAAAATACTGAAAACTCATTTGACTGAATCTCATTATACTAAAAGTTTACAATCCTGAATTTCAAAATGCTGAATTTTAAGCCATAGATGTGATGTGTGTTTCCCTTCACTTGTGACTTGCTTATGATAAAAAAATTACTATAACTTAAAGTTCCAATTGTCAGAATATCGATAGTAGCATTGAAAGTAGTGTTGTAGTG
>NC_056737.1:1979510015-1979645015 GCF_019279795.1 Protopterus annectens
GACTCCCATCCCTCCTGTCAGTTGCTTCAGATGACTGCGCTGCTATATTGGCCATAGTCAGATGTTTTTCCTCTGAGTCACCACACTGGCATTGAAACTGGATAAAATTTAAAATGTTTAGAACAGAGAGAGAGAGAGAGAGAGAGAGAGAGAGAGAGTTGAACTGTGGGTCCCCTGACAACATCTGATGTAAAAATCGAGTTGTAAACTAATGTAGTGAAATATGCAAAGAGCTTTTTTGCTGTCTAAATGAGATTACACATGCATCTACAAAACTGTATTTTTCCTTCTGTCTCTGTTGAACTCATACCTACAGTTTAATGAAAAGCGATCTGACTCCTGAAAAACTGAGAGAAAGGACCTGTGTGCCACAAGCAATCTTACTACAAAATTATTTTAATTCTAATCCTACTATAGCAGTTTAGAGATACAGGTATGATTCTAGAAAGAAACACTCCTGAATCTGTGTCTGTGTGGACAAGGTATGATTATGAGCTCCAAACAGTGACATCATACCATGTGATGAGCTGCAGGAAATGTGAAGTGCTTCAGATGGCGACACTAATCTTATGCACTTCATAGATGTAAGCCAGGCGTATCAGCTAGACTTAAGCATAATGACTACACAGGATAATCAATACAAGCTGAAGTCCACAGAACAAAAAGCAATACATAAGTTTGAAATTAAGTCAAAAATTAATAAAGTTAAGCCACATTCCAAGAAAAAGGGCAGAGAAAGTCAACAGAAATAAACACAGAGCACCAGAGAGCATTAAAGTTGTATAAACATTAAGCTGCAATCATACCGGTGCAAAATAATTGGCATCATTCTGCATTTAATAGGGCAAAAACAATCATCCATTTATCAGGACCATGATACACCACAGGTCATCGAGGAGCAGTGCACCACAAACAACAATGAAGTCAAAGAAGTCCAGGTAGAGAAGATGGCCACAGTAAGATAGTGTTTGAAATTTGCAGTCGTACCTCTCAATTGTACAGATTTTTGCAGAATGTCCAGATTTTTCCCTCATATTTTTGGTCTGTTTCTTATAAAATTCTGGTTTTCTGGCAAATCAATGGCAAATTGTTGAAGACTGAAGTCAGAAATTAATGACATATATTTCAGTTTCAGACTTCATACCCATTAGAAAATTCAGCTAACCCCAAACCTGTTATTCTATCAATTTTCTAAGTTTGTAAGAGCAATATATAAAAAGTGCCCCTATTTTTGGGCCTTTGTCCCCTCCCCCATTGTTGATGGCTTTGTCCAGATTTCTCGGCCTAAGAGGTTGAGAGGTATGCTTGCAGTGCCACATTGAAGGGAAAAGGAAAGCATATAACATGTTACAATAGGGATATGTATTACCTGGAAATGCAGAGGAGAAAGGTATATACAGAGCAGAAGCTGCCATAGTAGACACATGACACTGAGCAACAAAGAAAACAGCACTATTTCTTCATGAGGCAGGTCGGTCATTTGTTCTGTTCACGCTTACTTTTAATATCGTATATTTGGCCACATCTACTATGTAAGAAAGCACAAACCTGGGTTTACACATATAAACCCAAACATGTTCCATAAGAAAGAAATGCAAGAGACAAAGACTGTCACTGGAAGCAAACATTCTTGACAAGCATTGAAAGTCAACACACACAGACACGCATACACACAGTACTTATAAAGAAAATATTTAAAAAACATGATGGCACTATCTTTAAGATCTCTGTCAAAAACTGTCTTCAAACTATAAAATTTATTTGGGTCATATGCAGAAGTAGAATCCAAAAAAACTATTCAACTTTATTCAGCAATGTCAGTTTTATTAATAAAACCACCTCCCTATAATTTAAATGAACCAGGATTAATGCAAAAGCTATAGAAGAAAGTATCATCAGTATTTGAGTAATATTTACAAATGCATTGCTCAAATTATTATTATTATTAATATAATTTAAATGCTAATCAGCTCTACTTGTCATGTTTCCTTGTTTTATAAATATAAAATGATGAACAGGACTTGGCATTTAGCCAAATAATAGCAGGATTATGCTGTCACACATTGCACCTTCTTGTTAATGAATGTATAAAAACATTATTAGTGTATATATGTTTGCAGGTAAAGTACTTTGTTCAATGGGAGGTACCTACTCTCCGAATAATGCATGCACTACATGGTGCAAACTAGGCATAACATAGCTGTTCCATTAAATGTTTCTCATTCTAAAAAATAAATGCAGGTGCATCACCAACTATTTTGGCTAAGTCAGGAGATGTGGTCAAAATAGTTAAAATAGTCCAGTTTTTCTTCACTTATTCTCTCCAGTGGAGCTCCTTTGAATTTGTACTCTAACTTCTAATGGGCATGGCCTGACCCTTTTTTCCAATACTGCAGTTATCACCTCACAATTCAAACAAATGTTAATATGTCTAGAACAAGTAGGTCATACTAGAAAACTGTAAACAGCAAACTGTTCAACATAAGTACTTTTTACAGTGGCTGTATTCTTTTGATTCTATGTCTTAAACTGGATTTTATAAGCCACAATAAAGGCAGTATATATTTAGTTTTGTAATGTTGTATAAACAGCCTATGATATCTCAGTAACCATTCAAGCAACGCACGCATACTTCAACCAGCATTTTCTTTATACAGCCGTAAGCTTTCATATGAGCCAAAGGAGGTCTGCCTGTGTCACTTGATTTCTTGAAATGCTTAGGGAAATATGTAAATTATCACAGTACAAATAAATAGTACACCAGTAATATTATTTATCTGTTTAATTGCACCAGACAGAGGTAAACTATTAATAGAGACATGATTACCATCTTGTAAAATTTAATATGAAACCTTCTGATGCTTTTTGATAGAATGCTTTTGGAATTATTAATACAAACATGAACAAGCGATATTTGATGCCAAGAGGCATCAGTAGGATATAGCTGCAAAAATGTCTGTAGATGTCACAAGGCTGTAATAAGTTAAATATCTCACAGACAGCTTTTAATTTAATGCTGCTATTACCCAGGAGGGAAGTGTACTTAAGCAATAGCAATTTCCTTTTGTATCACTTTGCTGTGTAAATGTTTATGCCATCCAACCTTTTTTTCAACTATAGCATTTATACCTTAGATTCTAAGTATCCACAATAGATACAATTACTAAACACAGCTGTCATTTCTTAGTTAAGAAATGTTTCATCAGTTTTGATGTGAGATGCTCTGCAAATTTGACTTCTTATTACCCTTGTTTATGTACTTAGGATGCTTACTGCTACTGTTCACATATGTGTTGTAGATCATATGTATCTATAGCAATAACCCCTGACTGGGTATGGGTAAGTCCAGCATAACCCACACCCAGCCATGGGTTATTACTATCATACAATAACATCATTTAATGTCTTTGTTTAATGGCTCCATGGTGTTTGCCTGCTTTCTTTTGGTATTCTGCAGCTTTCATGATGCAGTGCACATGCATATAGGACTTACATTCCCATGCTTACTCAGTACATAAGTGCTTTGGAAAGGAAGCAAAGGAGAAAGAAAGATCACAGTTACTTCTTTTTTTAAAATAAAGCTTGAAATCTGGATTTTAGAGGTACAAGAGAGACACGGCAGAAATACAAGGGAAATCAAGTACAATTCTTTAGTTTTGCATAATGTACCTAATTTTTATCGTATTTCTGCCCTATCCCCCTAATACCAATAAATTGTCTGGGTTTCAAACTTCGAACTTCTCAACATCTTAGCTCAAGAAAACTGGAAAGCCATAGCATATATTAATAGAAGAAAGTCTGGACATCTGAACTTTTTTCTATTGGCATATGCTTGATTTTATAATGGGCACGCTGGTTGGGCTGACCAATGGGTGCACATTTTTGAATGTTAATGACCAGTCATTGTATATTATATAATTCTTCTCTAGAATCATGTAAAACAATAAAATCTAAATATCTGATACATTCATTTGAGTATTTATCCTTATAAAAAAAAAAATCATCCACACTGCATGCATAGAACAAAACATTACTTCTAAATGCATGTTCCCTGTATACATCTGTATTTTCCCTCCATGGCAAAACAATTTTGGCATTGGCACTAGTGAACATGGTGCCTACAGCCGCAATAGTCTGCTGTTGGCCGGAGTGGTCATTAAAACAAAAAGCACTTCGCTCACCTCCTCCAACCAAATATATAGCATATCAATATATGCATTAACCATAATCTTCACCATTTGATACATATTTATAACTGATATATAATGCCAGAAGTTTGGCATACCCTACCCGTCCCATTTCCCCAAACTGAATCCTCCATTTTCCTAGCCTTCACCATTCACCATGCCATTCAAACTTATCATACATAGCCTGTATCATTTTCAGTATCCTATCCTGCAGCATAGCTGGAGAATAATTGGTCAAATACAACAATAGCAAAATCATCACTCTAACCACTTCTGCTCACTCATCCTTGGAACTCACCCTTCCTGACTATCTGCCCACCATCACTGTAATCTTCTCTACAAGCTCCTAAAGATTCTCTGCATTATCTCCCTCACTGAGGGATACAGCTTAATATCCAAGCACTTGTAACCTTCCCATATCTAATCAAGACAGTCTCTCTGATCAGTCATAATCACCATTAGTTTTCTTAGATGAAAACAGAAACTGGATTCCACTTCAAACTATCCAAACACACCCCTGGTAATAACCCATTTACATTGTCCAATGAAACTCAATAATCATCTTCAAGTGTTTACACTGTCACTGGCACTTCTCCTCTTCCTATTTCAAAAACCTGGTCAGTCTTAAGGACAACTTTTTCATGCTGGAAAGAAAAAGATCCAGTTTGGACAATTAACTCTTAACAAAAAACACTTGAGTAGTGTCAATGACCTTTGGAAGTACCCCCCTCTAGTTGAAGCATTTGTTTGCTTGCATATCCTTTATTGATGCTATTACAAACTGAAATTTGTAGAACATTATCTTGGTCCTTTTTTCCTTAGGTAATGCAATTACTGTAGCCTGTTTCATCAAGCTGGATGCAATTCTCCCATCTAAGATCTCATTCATCATCTTCGTCAAGGTTTAACACAACCCAGACCCCACTACTTTATAATAATCAATGCAGAAACCAGCATACCCCATATTTCCATCCCTTCATAAATATTAAAAAGATCAAACATTTCCTGCCCCACCCACTTTGTGCAGCTCTTCAGTCTCTGTGACAAGTAAAGCTTTTACTTCCTAAGCAATAAACAAAATGCCTGTCAAGCTGGTTTCCTTATTAATTGACATAAAACTGACAGAAATACCTCTCAAATATTCATGTTGTTTATTAACATTTTATCCCACTCTTTCTTAATGCTATGTAATCATGGATCCTTTTTTTGGTAATTTAACTTCAAAACTAAAAACCTTTGCCTTCAAATCCCCCTTTGCTCATCATATAGTATCTCACTTCTCCAGTAGTACTTCTAAGCTAGGTCCTTTTAACATTGCAGCTTTGAATTTATTTCTATATCTTTCTATACCTTTTCCTATAGTTCCAGTCCTGCTATCTCATACAGCTTCCTTTTTTTTCTGTCTCTTTATAACCTTGTCCAATATTTTCTTTCTTCCTCTTCATGAAGCCTCATCAACCTTCACCTTCATGTAGCTTTAACTATGTTTCACACCATCTTTTTCTGTTCCACTTTCCCTGAAATTTTCTACAAATACCCATCCTTCCATACCATCCCTTCTTAAGTCTTGTCCATTTATCTGATTTTCATTTCCATCTCCAATTCTATCCTCCCCCTCAGACATCAGCTCATGATGATCATTTCATGATGTGAGACACCCCTTTCTCAAACCAGTACCCTTTCTAACTGTCCTGCTATCCACAACCCCATGAAAATGCTGTCCAACCTATTTGATGATATTAATCAGTGGAAAAACAAAATGTTTACACTGCCCCCCACTTTGTCCTCCCATATATCCACAAGACCATGCTCTTCACCCTTGATACAAAAGTTTCTGACACCATGTGTGACATTTGATTGAAACTTTATTATAGAGTAAAGATGTCAACAATTTACAAGATGTCATACAGAACATCAGCCAATATAACACTGATAAACAGGATGAGCCCTTTGAGTCTGCTGGCAGTAACATCACGCTAACAAACAAGATTGTGATATATCAATTATTCATAAAGAGAATATAATGGACTCACTGAAGGCACTGTATCAGAAATATTTGCTGAAACTAACAGGTAAGCAGCCAAGGAATTAATGTTTCTTTTGGGCACAATAATTTTAGAAAGAGACACAGAATTATAATTCTGGGATTATTGCTGAACACACCTGAAATTATCACTGTCAAGCTTTCAGCAGCTCATAAAAAGAAAATGGTTTCCAAAAATTCCTGCACTACACAAAAACATTTCCAGGCAGTCATCTTATTGATGTGAAAAATAAATAAATCCATTCATGTATTTCCTAAAATATAAAAAATTTATGGTGAAACATCATGGAGACACTTTGCTTTAGATGACTAACATACTACTCAACAGCACTTTTAGTGTCAAGTAACTCAAGATATTGAAAATGTCATGATTTATTTTGCCTGTTGAATGCTTTAGGATGTAACTGAAATCCTCAAAATTGCATAACTTTAGCTGGGAATTAGGGAATCTTGTTTTTTTTTTTTCTGTCATATTGTGCTTCCATTTATTTAAAAATTTCTCACAATACCTAGTTTAATTTCTCAGTTTGCTCAGCAACATCACCCCTCAGGTGGCTGCTTAATAAAATTATTTTCTGCATCCTCCTGTAGCTTGAGATTTCCTCCCTAAAATGAGCTATTTCTCTTTGAAATCCTAACAACTGTTGCCACATAATCAAGTGTATTTATCAAACCATGACCCAATTCAAAACAGTTTTACCATTCTTGCATTCTGCAGTGCCATGAATATTCGCCATAAATTAATTTTGTATTTCTGCAATCTTCTCTTTTAGTGAGCTATTTAATAGCTTGCAATTCTTGTCATTTTTTCATTATTACTATTTAAACATTCAACAGCAGCATGATTTTCAGAATTATTTTTTTCAATCAGCATCAAAGGATATGTATTTTTGTTTTGCATCCAAGTTATGCACAATTGTCGTTATACTATTTAGCTTTTTAGCCACACAAATTTAGTATGACCATTTTTTCTTGCTGCTACCCATTAAGTTCTATCCCATGCTCTGCTAATGTCTGAATAACCTTTTCTGTAATGCCCAGTTTAGTAACTACACTGCCTCATTTCATTTTGTATTTCAGGTTCATTTTGCATTTCAGCTTTACCAGTATAAATTACACAGAACCTATTAGCTTACTTGCAACTTGATAAGACTTTGCTTGGTTTCATCAGTAATCTCCCTAACTACATCTTAACAAATTTATCATTGTAAGGAGTTAACACAACTTTATCTTTCCCATAGATATTCTTACTTGTTGTATTTCATTTGTTTTACAAACAGTATATCTCATCTTATAAAGTTTATTTATTTTCAGTATCGGATATTTATGTCAGATTGTCATTTTGATTGAATTTCACTTAATGTAATGATATCCAGTATCTAGGGCAGCTGCTTAGTTTTTTTCAGTTCATTATACCTTATTACTGTAACTTCCCATATAACCATTTTTACTTTCTGTATGCTTTAATAAATGCTATTATAAACATCTTCTTGTTATAGTACAAAAACTATTAATAAGGCCTTGTAAATTATTTAGGGCAAATGCACACTTTGTCCTGCCACAAAATTCTTTCAGTGTAGTTACTGCTTCACCTTTCATGTTTTGCATTTAGTGTAGTGGCTTTCCTTTAGGCATACCATCTTTCAGACTTTACATTTACTATGGGAATTTCCACCTCTATTCCCCAAATCACAGGTAATTTGACACTGCAATACTTTTACTTCATATGTTTTTACTTCTGCATTCACAATGTAGCAAATTACTTTTTACAGTTTGAAAGACAAAACAATATCCATTAACAAATTCTGTAATTTCTTTAACTAGTACATTTGAGCACATTTTTTATACTGCAATGCATTTTTCTCAATGCATTTCTCTCATTTTTAGATCTGCTGCACACGTCTTTGGTAAATAACCTTTCAGCAATTCATGATGCATTTCTCCCAACAATTTCATGGCACTTTTTTAAAAACATTTAACACTACAAATCATTCTGCAACTGATTTTCATACTAAACAATTATTTCTAAACTTTGTTTAACCATTTTTACTTTGTTTTACTTTCAGGGTGAAGCTTCTGTGACTCTGTTTCTGTTTTCATCTCATCATCTCATTCTACCTTTGGGTAGGGCACTGAGACGTATATGACTCTAATTAGCACAGGTTATAACAAACAATAATTTTAAACATGAGTTTTCATTCTATATACAATTTTGCATTTACATCCTAATAGTTTTGTTCTTCCTTTTAGTGAACATAGTTCCACCAAAGTAAACTTCATAACTTGTAATCATGGCCCTTTAGAATATGCCAGATGGCAGATGACTAAGATCTAATTCAAATATACTTCACTGGGAAGGGTTGCCCACCACTATTTTAAAATATTACATGTTACATTGCAGCTTATTCATACCACTTGCTGCTGCTCTGATGGCATAGAGGAATAAAACCCTGACTATGGTCCAGGTGATACAGGTTCAGTAAGCAGCTCATGTGACTCACACAGCAGAAGGCAATGGATGGACACGCCTATACTGTGGGGGGTGGAGGGTACATGGGCATCTCCCTGTGATAATCCTTGGTGGAGGCTGAGGACATTGTTCAAGGGGGTGCATGGTTGAAGGGAGGATGGTGGGCTTGGCTGAGTTGCTGCTGAGTTGGGGTGATATGCCACTTACTCACTTTACATACCCTTCCAAGACATACCCTGCTACCACATGGCAGGGATGAAAATAGGGTAGGTCATAAGTGAATCCTCCCCTAAGGATGTTTCAACCTGCTGAGCCTCTGGTAGCCTAAGGATCCATGACCAGCCCCAGCAATACAAGACAAAGTTGGAGGTGTCAAGGAGTGAGCAGGGCTGGCAATGATGATGCTCAGAAGGAGTAAAAAGCAACTTATTCATACTCAGTCCACAAAAGCGGTGCACTAGGAAAGTTACAGGCAGGTAAAATCTGTTGCAGTTTATTCCACAAATAAACAAGGATAAGCACAGTGCTGTTTGTTGCACTTGGTTTACCTGAGTTGTGTGTAGCTGTGTTTCTGCAACTTATTCATACTATTTGCTATTCCATTTGCCACACCTACAGATTCAAATATTTCTGGGGTAAATTTTGAAATTAGTTGTGTTCATGCATTTCTTTAGGCATCCAGTCAAAGGAGTGAAATTGAGGAAAATTTTGTTTCCTTTCTGCCTTTCTTAACACACAATGAAATTCTGGTCACAGATGCATTGATACCTAGTCAAGCAGCCTTTCCCTCTGAGTGTATTTAGTTATACTCATTGAAATCTCTTGACTTTCTATAAATACATGTTCACCCTTTAATGTACACTCTGCAGTTTAAACTCACAAAGATTAATAGCACAGAATTGAATGTTTCCGGCACTTTCCAGCAGCGTAGTGTCTTTAAGCTTCCAGCACTTCCATCATGCTTTCGTTTTACTACAAAAAGTGCAGGCATTAAAAGCACACATAAGTGGCATTTATGAATTAAATCTTAAATCTTTGTTCACTCCTTAAAAAAAGAGTGAACACTTTGGACCTAACATTATTGTTACTCTCATCTTTTGCGAGAAAGCATAATTTTATACTCACCATGTAGATAAACCTTAACTTATCTAAAAAGTTGGTTCCGGAGACATTTTATTACCACATGCACAACAAATTTCTACATGGGTGGATGCAGCAAGACGGACTATATCTCTGCTATAAAACTGTGAGTTTTCTAAGCAACAAGTTTTGGCAGAGTTTTCATTCCATATCCAAGAAAGGAATACATTTCATCCAGACTGAAATGCCACATTTTAAAGTCGGTAACTGTTGACTGATCAATTGACCTGGATTACTGGCTCCTCTCAATTTGTGTGTGTGGACTGCTAAATTTGAAGAAATGTTAAAAACCCTTGTGCCCATAAGGGAATTTGCCCTGGAAAGGAGATCTTCATGACAGTGAGAAAAGCTGCTTAAAAGAACTGTTAAAAACCCTTGTGCACATATGGGAATTTGTTTAGGTAAAATAGATTTTCAAGTCAGTGAGAAGGGTAAATCTTAGAAGAAAATTTCTGTTGGAGAACAATTTTCTGTGAAGATAAACTTGAGTGTAGTCAAACTGTAGCTGCTGCACTAAAATAATTTTGGCTTTATTCAAGAATAATAAGGCCTTAGTGAACTCTACTGTAGTACTTCAAGTTAGAAGTGCAGTCACTTACCAACACCTGCTCAGTCTCCTAGAAAGAAAGAAAGAAAGAAAGAATGAAAGAAAGCCACTGTCCAACACCTATTCAGGCTCCAGCAATGGCTATCCAAAATAACCACAATGAAAATCTCCGAAACAGTGCACCTCTGAAAAAAACAAAACCTCAGAAATAAAGATGATATGAACTGACTCCAAGTTAGGTGGGCCAAGGAACTGTCCTTACAACTAATCACTGGCTCACAAAAAAAAAAACTTGCATGGACCTTGAGGATGTTAATTCACATAACTATGATAAGCTGACATATTTATTTATTTATGTATTTGTCGTTGTTTACCGGGAAAGTAATACCCATTTGCAGTGGAGACCCGGGGAGAAAAGCTCCATTTGCTTACATTGCATTATACTAAGTTCCAGTCAAACACAGTGTAATTATATTTCTACTTACATTTATACACAGACAGTAGTTGCATATATACATTCTATGATTTTACAGAGGTGGAAGTTACTAAAGAGAAAGCACATGGACAACTTAGTGAATTATACAGGCAGCAGTTATGTTTAAAAATTGTTTTGTCCTTTCAATAACAGCTTGAGAATATTATGTTTAAGGACAGTATTTGGAGAGTATAATACAGTTAACACAAAGTATTAACCTTGTGATGAGCATGTACAGGACAAGGATTAGTTAAGATGTTGTTTAAGCAGTCATTTAAAACTACTGAGTTTGCTGGAGAGGTTTTATTTGCATGGGGATACTATTCCAGAGTTTAGCAATGCAGTAGGAGTAGAACAAGTCTCCTGCAACATTATTAGACTTATTTATAAGAAGCAAGAATTTGTTACTAGAATAGAGGTCCATTGCTGGACACTCGTGTAGTAATAAGTGTTGTAGTGCAGAGCATTTTTCTGGATAATGAATGAGTTTGTGTGCTGTAGTTAGTTCTGAATATGTTAGACAGTTGTGCAGTTCAAGTCAGTTTAATTGCTTTAGGTTCATAAGTTTATAGGTACATACTAGGCTATCTGCCCGAGGGCATTTATAAGCCTAGCCAGAGTGTGCCAGCTTTTGCCACCCCATGGATTAATTAGCTGATGCTCTGTCAAGCAGAGCCAATGAAGTGATCCCAGGGGTGTATTTTCTGTTACCCATCCAGTTGACAAGGTTTCTCTTGAAGAGTCTTAGTGAGGGGCTCTGCCTAATGTAGTCTGGAATTTTGTTCCAAAGCATGGGGAGTCTCTGTGACAGGAATCTATCCCTCCAGCATGTTCTATTTATTGTTGTGGTGAGGTTTAACTCACTAGAGCACGTGGCTCACAGTGACTTGGATTTCTTTAGGTGGAGCATGTCCATCAATTCTGAGTTGGACATGGCTTTGTAAGTCAGGCAGAGATCACCTCTGAGTAAGTGATATGCCAATGAGTACAGCCGGAGTTTTTTCAGTCGGGCTGCATAGGACATATGTTTGAGGCCAGTAATCCTCCTGGTGAGGTACTTTTGTGGTCTTTCCAGCTGTTGGAAGTGTCTTGTGAGGTACATCCCAAATGGGGCATTGTACGCTATGATAGGTCTAAGTAGAGTAGAGGGGCACTATAACCTCTTTATTTCTAGATGCAAACCCTTTAGTAATTAGATGGGCAACAAAGAAGGATTGCCTAACTACTTTGGCAATATGATTGTCAAAGGAGAGATTACTATCTACCTGAGTCCCCAGATCTCTTATTACCTCTTCTGTATTAAGGGGCTGCCACCTATGTGGTAATTCGAGGGTGTTTTGTTTTTCCCAAACAGGATGACTATGTATTTTTGACATTTAGCTTGAGGCCATGACTTTGACACTAGGTATTTGTCTCAGTAAGGCCCTTTTTGGAGGATGTCCGTGTCAGCCTGAGAGTCAATTATGGCTCCCAGTTTGCAGTCATCGGCGAACTTGGTTAGCCATAGTCATTCTGTGTTTGCCTGTACTTCTGAGAAGTATATGCCGAACAGTAGGGGTCTCAGGACCGAGCCTTGCAGGACACCACTTGTAACTGGTTTAGAGTTGGACCAGGAGCCCGCTATTCTTACCTTGTGAGTTCTGTCTGTAAGCCAGTTGGCAACCCATCTCATGATGTAGGGGTTTATGTTCAGGCTGGTGAGTTTTTCTGTAATACCCGAGTGGGGAATGGTGTTGAAAGCCTTGGCGAGGTCAAGGTAGGCTGTATGAACCACCTTTCCCTCATCTATGGCCTTGGTAACTGTCTCGAAGAAGTCATCCAGGATTAGTAGGCATGATCTGCCCTTAACAAAGCCGAACTGGGTTGGGTCACATGTTTGGAGATTTCCAATGTCTTTGTTAATTAGTTCCATGATAATGCGCTCCATAGCTTTGCACACCAGGCCAGACCTCTCAAATGTCCCGAATTACTCGGTTTGTACCGAGTTTTGGGGTCCAGATAATGGGGTGCCACGATTCCCGAGTGGCACCCCTTCAATTCCGATTTGTTCGCGTTTTGTTTTTTTATTTTTTTAATTTTCGCGCTTCATGAGCTGACACCATCACGTGTGCGATGACATCAGCTCCACCAGCCTGTCAGACTTCAGCTCACACTCGTACTTATCACGTACCACATATTTCTGGTTTTGGTTCAAATGCTTTTGCGAGCGGCAATCACCACAGCCGGAAATGATTTTGCTGGCTGGATGATGGATCTATTTGGTTAGCAAAGAAGAGACGGAAAGGATTTCGCTGGCTGGATCTATTTATTTAACAGAGAAGATGCTTGAGAAAAGGAGTTTGAAGACACTGGCTGGATTATTTATTTAGAAGATGTTTGCGAGCTGGGATTTCATTTAGAAGAAGACGGACGGTCACTGGATGTAATTATATGTAAGGTGTGTGTGTGTGTGTGTGTGTGTGTGTGTGTGTGTGTGTGTGTGTGTGTGTGTGTGTGTGTGTGTGTACACATATGCACATATGTGAGTCTGTGTATGTTCGAGTATGTACAGAGAATTGCTAGCTGCCAGATGTCACACATACACACACACACACGCACACACATACACACATTCTTGGGGAGAGGCGTATGACAAGTGTCTGAGATGTGACACTTGAGGTGGTAGGTATGCCATGTCATATACTATTTTTTCTTGTAAAGGGGTGAAAGTGCCACTGTGTAACTGTGGCTTGATGCAGAGGTGGATATTTTGAGGGTATTCTCTGTCAAACATAATTTTCACCTGTGATATTTTGCTACTAGATAACAATGATATGTGACTACTGTGTTGGCTTGTTGCACTCGGATTAATCATTTTCACTGAAAGGGCTATTAAGTGACTGTGACCTGGATGAGGTGCACATGAGATGGAGAGTAAGAAATGTGGCCTCCCACAAGAGGTAATAGAATGTAAGAAACACATATAGAGGCAGATGAGGACAATTTACCCACAAAGGACCCCTTCTACACAACAGATGCCACCCATATGTCCTTAGTTCTTGTAGCAAGAGCTTATCAATAACAATGACATTTTCCATACCCTACTATCCATCTGTCCCCAAAACTTGCAGAACATAGTTTTATTTTATATAGTTGAAGGGAATGCTAAGGGTATGCTGTATGACAACTGTAGGGGCAGAAATGGAATACAGACAGCATATGCCAAAGTGTACTTATAGGTGTGGGCAAACAGCTCTGATACCATGATATGGAGTTACCTTGGGAAAAAAAATATTGTTATAGCATTACTGTTGAATGGGTTGGAGCCTAATATGAATGTGTATTTTATCTATACTCTGTCTTCTTGTCAAATGGAGATCACTTTCACAAAGTGGGATTAGTGAAAGCAGGTTTTCTGACTTAAGGCTACATTCAGTAAGATGTAGAAAACTTTTCTGATTTGAAAAATAATTTAAAATGTGTGCGTCTGTCTATCTTGGTGTTTGGGTGACACAATCTTGAAGGGAAATGGAGGATTACTTTTCCAAGCTACAGTATTTGAAATTTCGTAGTTTAAACTATAGCTTTTTTAGAAACAAGCTCTGCCTGACCTTTAAAGCATTTGACAATGATCTAGTAAGAGTTATTCTTGGGTTACATATGTATATTAACCTCAAAATGTACAGGCAAATTAATTCTGTATTTGTTGGACCAAATGGGAAAGCATGTAAAAGAAGGAAGTTTTATTACAGAGATTTTTTTTTTTTTGGGAATAAATTACAATTTGGCACATACCGTAAGGATATCAACATTCTCTGGGCTCTTTAAAGATAATCCATTTTTGAGTAGAGTGCCATGTATATTAAACTAAAGCTTTTGCCAAAAAACAAACCAAAAGGTTTCGAACCAGCAGGTGTAAAACTCCAAAGGTTTATTAGAAAATGTAAAAGTAAAGCGCTTTTCGTCTCCCTTAGTAGGAAGACTTCTTCAGACAAAGGAAAAAGTCATCAAACACAATTTAAAACCCAAAAAAGGGGGTGTGTGTTACAAAATTACAAACAGCTGCCTTAATTGAACCCACTGACATACTTTCACATTTAAAGTTGTATTACATTAAAAGCATAAATAAATGTCCACTTAGTTTAGACAGGGTGTCAAACATAAAAAAAGTTTTCAAAAAAGAAACATGAACTTGATAAAAGTAACCAAGAATGTCTTAGTGAAGATTCATGAACCTAATCAAGTGTAAATACTGTTTGTTTCCCTTAAAATACATTTTAGCAAACAACTTTTCATAGGGTAAAACAAAACTCATACAGAATCTTGTGATTAAAAATAAAATAAAATGAAGTAATGCTTGCAACCAAATATAATATCCATTCCTTAACAGAAAAGGTAGTAAGGAGTACACATCTCTAATGCATAATGAAAAATCAATAATAAATGAATAAATAAACAGTGAAACTCAACTAGGAGTCTGCAATAAGCAGAATTTCAAAGGCGTTTCTAATAAAAGAAATGTTGTTTCTAATATTAAATAACTGAATATGTTTATTTCTGTGTTAAAAATCGAACACAGAAATTGCTTGTCATTTCAACGCCAACAGAATGCAACAACAGTATATGAAAAATAATTTTTTTTTTATCTATAGTTTAAATAATTATAAAAAAAATTGACATAATGCAAAAATATTGGCTAAGAATCGCTACAAATTATTTGACAATCATTTAAGATTTAGAAACATTTTAGACAGTTTGTAGAGAAATTAAAGGTAAGTTAGTTTAATACAAAGGGGAATTGTAACAGGAAGTAAGGAAAAAAACAGGTGTATGGTTTAGACAGAAAGTCAGGGAAAAGAATTTTATAGCAGTAAGCAAGTAAGTGAAGAACGGACAGTAGGGGAGTATAAGGAATGAAAAGGTACTTATTCACATTTAGAGATATAGTTTATCCTGATTTTGAGCAAGAGCAGAGACAGATTTTAGCTAGGAAGTCTTTCAGAGTGGTTTTAAAAGATGGGAGGGAGGGTATTCACCTGATGGATACAGGTAAGGAGTGCCAGGCCTTAGCAACCTTGTATGTATGTACATTGCCAACATCCTAGCTGACAGGTTCAGCGCAAACTTCTCCCCCCCCTCCCCACCAAAAGGGCTAATATCTATCCCAGCAGAGTGCTGCTCCCCTGACATCTCAGATGCTCAGGTAAGAGCTGCCCTCTCCAAAGCAAGAAACACAGCATCAATGGGACCAGACGGTGTCCCGGGCTGCGTCCTACATGAACTCCAAGAAGAACTAAACCCAAACATAAAACTACTGTTCAATCTCAGCCTTACTACAGGATATGTACCCAAAGAGTGGCGTACAGCAACAGTGGTCCCTCTCCACAAAGGTGGTGCCTCAACGGATCCTGGAAACTATCGCCCCATAAGTCTCACTAGCTTGGTCTGCAAAGCTATGGAAAGGATCATCATGGACCTTATAAATAAAGATATTGGGGACCTACAGACACTGGATCCTACCCAGTTCGGCTTTGTTAAGGGCAGATCCTGCCTCTTAAACCTGGACAATTTCTTTGAAACAGTCACCAAGTCCATTGACAAGGGGAAGGTGGTCCACACAGCCTACCTGGACCTCGCAAAAGCCTTCGATACAATACCCCACTCGGGCATTATAGATAAGCTCACCAGCTTAAATATAAACCCCTATGTCACTAGATGGGTTGCAAACTGGCTCAAGGACAGAACCCACATGGTTAGAATAGCTGGAGCCATGTCAGACTCCAAACCAGTTACAAGTGGCATCCCACAAGGCTCAGTCTTGGGACCTCTCTTGTTCGGTATATATTTCTCGGAGGTACAGGCCAACATGGAAGGACTATGGCTGACCAAGTTCGCAGATGACTGCAAACTGGGCACCATAATAGACTCTCCAGCTGACACAAGCATCCTCCAAAAGGGCCTCATAGAAACAGACAACTGGTGCCAGAGCCATGGCCTCAAGCTAAACGCCAAAAAGTGTATAGTCATCCCCTTTGGCAAAAACAAAGTGCCCACAAATTACCACATAGGTGGTAATCCATTAAGTACAGAAGAAGTAATTAGGGACCTGGGGACCCAAGTTGATAGCAATCTCTCATTTGACAACCACGTGGCCAAAGTGGTTAGAAAACATTTTATATAGCCCACCTAATCATGAAGGGATTCACATCTAGATCAGGGAGGTCATCGTGCCTCTTTACTCATCCCTCATCAGGCCCATAATTGAGTACAATGCCCTTTTGGGATGTACCTTACCAGACACCTGCAGCAACTGGAAAGACCCCAAAAGTACCTCACCAAGAGGATCAAGGGGCTCAAACAGATGCCGTATGCTGCCGGTTAAAGAAACTCCAGCTCTACTCAGTGGCATACCGCCTGCTCAGAGGCGATCTGTGCCTGACTTATAAAGCCATGTCCAACCCGAATTAATGGACATGCTGCACCTCAGAAAATCCAAATCCCATCGAGCTACGCTCGAGGGACGTAAACCTCAGCACTGAAATAAATAGGACATGCTGGAGGGACAGATTCATAACCCAGAGGCTCCCTTCACTCTGGAATAAAATCCCAGTCCAGGTTAGGCAGAGTGCCTCATTGACTCTCTTCAAGAGGAATCTTGATGAGTGGATGGGAGATCGTAGGTTTACCCCGGGTATCACTTCTGTGTCACTGTTAGACAGAAGCGCAGTATACTAACCTTGAAAAAGGGCATAGCAAAATTAATTTAAAATGGGTGGCGAAAGCCATACACACTCTGGCTAGGCTTATAAATGCCCTAGGGCAGATAGCCTAGTATGAACCTATGAACCTATGAACCTATGAGTACAGACAATGCCCAGCAGATAGGTTTGCAGACAGACAGGAGACTGGGAACATAGTTGTGCAGAATGGTTTTTAGTGCTGGACAGGCAAAGGGATACTAGATAATTTTATAGGTGGTAAGAAGCTGTGTATATGTTAGTTGATGAGGAAATTCTAAGCATTTTAGGCTTTTTAGATGTTATACTGAAGAAAAGGAAGAGCTAGACAGATGTTATACTGAAAAAAAGGAAGAGCTAGACAGATGTTATACTGAAGAAAAGGAAGAGCTAGACAGATGTTATACTGAAGAAAAGGAAGAGCTAGACAGATGTTATACTGAAGAAAAGGAAGAGCTAGACAGATGTTAAAATGAAGACAAAGGAAAGAGGTAAGTTAGTAAAGTCTTAAGCTTCTCCCTGTTGTCCCAAATCAGAGTGCCAGTCAGAAACCAAATCAGGAAGCTATTGATAAAACAAATGCTACAACTACTAAAAAGGCAAAAGGGAAAATGAAAGCCGAACAGATTTATTTTGTCTTCTGTTAAACTAAAGCAGACAGCCAGCCATAAACAGAAACATGACTCTAACAGTAAAGACAGCAATATAACGGCTGAAGTAGACAAACGGAAAGTACCAGTATCCTTGGGAGAATAAGGATACTTTGTGAGTTTCCTTTTACAGAGGATAAACTACATGAAGGGGAAAAGTCTATTCCTGAATTTATTAGGAGAGAGGCCATGGTCTCCACCTCATATCAGACTACTGCTAAAAATAATGTTGCATTGGCTGAACTTTAAATAAGTTTTATAAATTTTAAGAAGGCTGTGCAGTAAGACAATACACTAAGTAGACACAGACAAAATATAATAAGAGTAGAAGAGAAAAAGACACAGAAAATCCCCACTTAATACCATATTTTGAACTAAAAAATCATCTGTTGTAACGGGTAACCAAAGATGAAAAACAAATATTGGGCCAGATTTACAAAAGCTTGCACGGAGTTGTAGAGTAGTGTAAGATGTCAAACAGGCAATATGTCTGCCGTGCGATCCAGGAACAGCCGGCAGGGGCATGCACGAGAGCTGCTACTCTTGCACAGACAGCACCATGGCATGCAAATTACCTCATTTGCTGCTGAAAGCTATGCAAATGAGGTACATTTGCAATCCAGGAAACGCTAACTTGTCCGTGGAAGATTAGTGTTATCTACAGAAATGTACTCTGTTGATAATGGAGTACCATTCTGCAAATAGCTAAACGGAGCTATGACAGCTCCAAATAAAGGATGCATACAGTTGAGGAAGCATGCCAATGGCCAAATATAAGGCCATTGGCAGTTATAAATGTTTAAAAATATAAAAATCGAACTTTTTTTTCCCGATCTCTGATGTTTAAGCATAGCGCAGCACCACGCAAACGTGCGGCGCTTTAAAAAACAAGAAAATAATTTAAAAATAGCCAAAAGTAGGCATTTTCACTAAAAAGCTTATTCTGCCATGCAGGTGAATGGCAGGCTGAAGGCAACATGGCCAGTGAGTACTAGTTGCTAAGGGGGGGGAAGCTATCCATGCATTAGTAGGCAATCCTATGCAAATGAGGATAAGGATAGTGAATCCCAATTTTCCCCAGCATGTGAGCCATGTCCCAAGAGTGTAAGAGTAGGAGTAGGTGAGTAGTAGAGTAGAATATAGGTGACATCATGAGGGTGTGTGTCAGAAAGGCTGTATGCTAATTGGAGCACAGTAGCTTGTGTTTGCCCTGAGTTGCTCAGGATTGCAAGAGGCGTGCCTACAGTTGTCCTATTTGAAAACCTGAAACCAAAGGTGCGCACTGTTAAAGGATCGGAAATTTGTTGCAAACATGCACACAGCGTGTGCGCTCATGTGTGCTCATGTGCACGTGTGTGTATGCGCGTGCATGTGTGTTTGTGCTTATTTGCGCGGAACTACCCCGTGCGGAAACAGAAAGGCAAAAGGAAGGAAAAAAAGTAGTAGGAAGTTAACCAAGGAGAACTAGCAGAGCTGCCAGGTGAAATATATCAGAATCAGCCAATTACACAGGCAGCAGACTAGCCCAGCCAAGCACTTTAAACTCTGCAAACATCACTCCCCCCTGTTTTTTCCCAAGAACTCTGCAACACTGCAGTATACAAAGAGGGAAAGCTTACAAAGCTTTAGTCAGACAAAATGTTAGGGGCTGCTCTTGCTATCATAAACCAACATGTGCAAGGTGCTGAAGGTGGTGATGTTGTGAATACTGCTGAGCAACCCACAGTGAGGAGATGGAGAAGAGTGTACAGACCCAGGGTAACCTACCAGGGGCTACATGAGCTGGAGATAGTGGAGCACTATAGGGTGGACAGAGACCTTCTACAGCAAATTGTTGAGCTGTGCCGGCCACGCCTCACACACAGAACCAACAGAGGGGAACCCATCCCAGTGGATACCAAGGTATGTGTTGGCATAAGAATACTAGCTACAGGTACCTTCCAAAGACCAACTGGTGATATGATGGGGATTTCACAGGCATCAGTATCCAGGGTACTCTACCAGTTCCTGGATGCCATGTCAGCACATGTCGGTGACCACGTATATTTCCCCAATTCCCGTGAGGTATTGGCCAGCAATATGCATCTTTTACACCAAATAGCAGAATACCCTGAGATAGTGGGTGTAATATCCTGCACGCACATACACATCAAAGCACCACCCGGTGAGTGGGGTTGGGTCTACATCAACCACAAGGGCTTCCTCTCCATCAACTGCCAGGTCGTGTGTGATGCCCAGGGCATAATAATTGATGTATGTGCTGGCTGCCCTGGAAGCTATCACGATTCCCACATCTAGCATCTGACGCAGCAGTACCAGAGATTTGCCAGTGGGGACATCCCTGATGGTCACCTAGTAGGGGATGTTGAATATGCACTGTAGCCATGGCTGATGACACCCATCAGGAATGCACACACACCTGAACAAGAACTTCATAATGAGGCACACGCACAAACAAGAAACATAATTGAGCATGTGTTTGGGATGCTCAAGTCATGGTTCCGGTGCCTGGCCACATCTGGTGGAGCCTTGCAGTACTCACCAACTACATGTACCCAAATTGTTATGGTATGTGCCATGCTATACAATATGATCCTGCGGAAACAGCTGCAGCAGGAACAGCATGGGGCAGGGCCAAACAGCCCCCCACCATTGCCAAGGCTTGCACAACTGTTCAACAGTTATGTGTTGGACATGGCTCTGTATGTTAGGCAGAGTGTGCCTCTGAGTAGGCGGTACGCAACAGAGAACAGATTTAGTTTTACCAGTTGTGTTGCATAACACAACTGTTTGAGGCCAGTAATCCTCTTGGTGAGGTACTTGTGTGGTCTCTACAGCTGCTGGATATGCTTAGTCGAGTACATCCAAAATGGTGCATTGTACTCAATGATGGGTCTGATGACTTAAGAGTAGAGGACCACCACTACCTATTTTGATCCTGATGCAAACCCTTTGTTGATTAGGTGGGCCACATAGGATTTCCTAATCACTTTGGCAACATGGTTGTCAAAGGAAAGATGACTATCTACTTGTGTCCCCAGATTTCTTATTACCTTGTCAGTTTTTGGGGGTAACACCTATGTGGTAGTTTGTGGGTACTTTGTTTTCACCAAAGGGGATTACTATGCATTCTTTCACATTGAGCTTGAGGCCATGATTCTGACACCACACATCTGTCTCATAGAGTCCCTTCTGGAGAATATTTGTGTCATCTGGGGAATCTATTATGGCAAACACTTTACAGTTCCCAGCAAAATTAGTCAACCACGACCCTCCTGTGTTGACATGTACTTTTGAGAAGTCTATACCAAACAGGAGGGACCCCAGGACTGAACCCTGGAGGACACCAGTTGTTACCGGTGTAGAGTCTGACATGTAGCCAGCAACTCTTAATTTGTGGAATCTATCTGTGAGCCAGTTTGCAATCCATCTTGTGATGTATGGATTCATGCCCAGGTTGGTGAGTTCATCTATGATACCTGACTGGGGAATGGTATCAAAGGCCTTAGCGAGGAATAGGTAGGCTGTGTGGAGCTCATTTCAGTCATCTGTAGCCTGGGTAACTGTCTCAAAGAAATCCACCCAGGTCAGGAGGCGTGATCTGCATTTGACAAAGCCAAACTGTGTGTGCTCAACTGTGTGAAGGTTCCCAGTGTCTTTATTGTTGACTTCAATTATGATTGGCTCCATTGCCTTGCAGATCAGACTCATCAGGCTCATAGAGCGTGAATGCCAAGGGTCTTTTGTGGCCCCACCCCTGTGGAGTGGGAAGAATGTTGCTGTGCAACATTCTATGGGTACATATCCTGTAGAGAGGATGTACAGAGAGGTATAGGTATCCTTGATGAATATGGATGCATCCCCACCCTATGTGCTATGATCCAGATTCTGATGCTGGTAGGTATGGAATAAGTAGTATCCTGGTAGTGCTGGTGAGCTCTCTGGAGCCTTGAACTAGGTTTTTGTTACTGCACAGATATCAATATTCTCCATACTGAGAAGTGCCACGAGTGTGTGCATTTGGAGGCAGAGACTTCTGGCAATGAGTACAATTTAGCTCACTTTGTGGTTATTTATGTTGGTTACAAGGTTTGGTTTGTCATGAGTGATTGGTGTTCCACACCTGAAATCAATGCCTCATTGGTCCGATCTGACCATAAGCTAATTGCCCTACATATCCACATTCTGCCCCCACCCCCCATTAAGGAAAGCATGTTAAACAATTTCTCCAAAGCCAACTTCATGCTTTTTATGACAGAAGTGGTGAACTTCAGGACACCCATACAGATGAACAATACAGTTACGACTACTGAATCCTACACGATTGCACTTTATAAGCACTTACATGAGTGCATGGATCGTGATATCCCAAACAGAACCACGATGCTATCCTCCAAGAAAAGGAAGCCAGTCTGGTGGTCCCCTGCTATAAACAAACTGTACAACAGAAGGAAGAAACTGAAGCAAAAGGGGGTAAAATCCCATGAGTGGAGGAGCTCCCTGGTCAGCCTCAGTAAGAAGCTGCGATCCCTGATAAAATCCACCAAAGCTAGTTACGAAAACAAAATCACCACTGATTCTAGAGACAACCACAAAGCATTCTATAGCTATGTCAAGAATCTCAATGGCAGCACTCAGATCTGCTCTGAGTTACAGCACAATAGCACTAAATATACAGACCCAACTGATATTGCCAACATCCTGTCAGATAGGATCAGTGCTAATTTTACCCCCCTCTCACCCATGAAAGAGCCCATCTCTATACCGGAAGAATGCAAAGTTGCTGTCATCACAGCTACACAGGTAAAAACCACACTCTCCAAAGCCAGGAACACAGCATCCATGGGACCAGACAACATCCCAGGTTGCGTTCTGCATGAACTACAGAATGAACTGGTACCACACCTAATTACCATGTTCAATCATAGCCTCACCTCAGGCTTTGTGCCTGCTGAATAGTGCACAGCAACGGTTATCCCACTACACAAGGGGGGAGCCACCATGGACCCCGGGAACTAGCGCCCCATTAGCCTGATGAGCCTGGTCTGCAAGGCCATGGAACATATCATCATGGTATTTATAAACAAAGACATTGGTAATCTCCAAACTCTGGACCACAACCAGTTCGGGTTTGTAAAAGGCAGATCATGTCTCCTAAACCTGATAAACTTCTTTGAAGCAGTCACCAAAGCCGTAGACGAGGGTAAGGTGGTTCACACAGCCTATTGAGATCTTGCCAAGGCTTTCAACACCATCCCCCACTCTGGAATTATAGATAAACTCACTAAACTAGGTATAAATCCCTATGTCACAAGATGGGCTGCCAACTGGCTCACTGATAGAACCCACACTGTGAAAGTAGCAGACTCCAAATCCAACTTCAGACCAGTGACAACTGGAGTACCACAGGGTTCAGTCCTGAGTCCTGTCCTGTTTGGTATCTACTTCCCTGAAGTACAGGCTAACACAGAAGGTCTTTGGTTATTGAACTTTCCAGATGACTGCAAACTAGGAACCATAATCGAAACTACTAATGATGTGGACATCCTACAAAAGGGCCTCACTGAGACAGATGCCTGGTGTCAAACCCATGGCCTGAAGCTCAATGTCAAAAAGTGCATTGTCATCCCCTTTGGTAAAAATTCTGTACCCATGAAATACAACATAGGCGGTAGTATACTTAACACCAAAAGTTTGATGAGAGACCTTGGGACACAGGTGGTCAGTAGTCTCTCCTTTGATAATCACATCACCACAGTAGTCAGGAAATCTTTCTACATGGCACACCTCATCACAAAAGGTTTCTTATGCAGAAAAAAAGAGGTCATTGTTCCCCTCTACTCATCACTCATTAGATCCATTATAGAGTACAACGGCCCTTTTGGTATGTACCTCACAAGACATCTACAACAACTGGAAAGGCCACAGAAATACCTCACAAAGAGGATTACTGGCCTTAAATACATGCCTTACACAGAACGTCTCAAAACACTCCAGCTTTACTCTCTTGCATATCACCTACTCAGAGGTGATCTCTGCCTAGCATACAAAACTATGTCAAACACAGAGTTGTTGGACATGTTCCACTTAAAGAAATCCCAATTCCTCCAAGCTTCGGCCCCAAAACCCAGACCAAAATACAAAAGGAGGGGGTGTATCCATTTTCATAAAGGATACCAACACCTCCAGGTTAGTGGCACAGCACGAGGCCTTGGAGACCATCCAAGTGCAACTAACAGTGGGCAAAACTGCTTATCAGATTATAGCCTGCTACAGATCACCTACCTTGTCTCAGGACCCTCACTCAGCATTCCTGAGAACACTGGAAAATATAAAGGTCCAACCAAACACCATGATATTAGGAGATTTCAACTACCCAAACATTGACTGGGAGACTTACTCAAGTACAAACTCCTTTGCCCAATGCTTCCTAGAGTTTATAAACTCAAACACCCTGGAACAGCTGGCCACTATGCCCACTAGAGGTGACAACATACTGGACTTGATCATCACCAACATGGGGGATCAGTGTTCCACACCAGAGGTAAACCCTCGCTGGTAAGATCAAATCATAAACTAATCACACTGGACAACCACATCCCGACCCCACCCCCAGTCAAAGAAACCACTGTGAAAAACTTTTCAAAAGCAAACTTCACACTTCTCAAGACTGAAGTGGAAATTTTCAAAGCCGCCTTGCTAAAGGATAATGCTATCCAATCCGCAGAATCCTTTACAAGTGCATTCTATTTGCATCTACAGGGATGCATGGATCGAGCCATCCCAAGTAAAACCAAGACTCACTCCTCCAAAAAGATGAAACCAGTCTGGTGATCCCTGGCCATAAATAAGCTACACAACAGAAGGAGGAAACTACTACATGACAGAGCAAAATTCCAAAAAGGAAAGGCATCACTGATCAATATTAGCAAGAAACTACGATTGCTCATAAAATCATCCAAGGCCAGTTTCAAAAGAAAAATTGCCAGGGAATCTAATGATAACCACAAAGCCTTCTTTAACTATATAAAAAATGTAGGTGGCAACTCTAAGATATGTTCTGAGCTACTGCAAAATGGCAAAAAATACACTGAACCAACTGACATTGCCAACATCCTGGTGGACAAGTTCAGTGCAAACTTCACCCCCCCCCTCACCCTCAAAAGGGCCCGTGTCCATCCCAGAAGAATGCAGAACCCCAGACATCATGGACATGCAGGTTAAAGCAGCCCTCTCTAAAGCTAAGAACACAGCATCAGTGGGACCAGATGGTGTCCCAGGCTACGTCTTACACTAGCTCCAAAAGGAACTAAACCCTCACCTAAATTCTCTGTTCAGACTCAGCCTTACCACAGGCTATGTACCCAAAGAATGGCGTACAGCAACAGTCATCCCGCTCCATAAAGGTGGTGCCACAACAGAACCTGGGAACTATTGCTCTATAAGCCTGACCAGCCTGGTCTGCAAAGCTATGGAGTGAATTATCATGGATCTCATAAACAGAGACATTGGGAACCTCCAGACACTGGACCCTACCCAATTCGGCTTTGTTAAAGGCAGATCCTGCCTCCTAAACCTAGTTGACTTCTTTGAAACAGTTACCAAAGCCATAGATGAAGGGAAGGTAGTCCACACAGCCTACCTGAACCTCGCTAAGGCCTTCAACACCATTCCTCACTCTGGTATCATAGACAAGCTTAGCAGCTTGAACATTAACCCCTATGTCATGAGATGGGTGGCCAACTGGCTCATGGATAGAACACACATGGTCAGAGTTGCGGGTGCCATGTCCGACTCTAACCCAGTCACAAGTGGCATCCCACAGTGCTCAGTCCTGGGACCCCTCCTGTTTGGTATATACTTCTCTGAGGTACAGGCAAGCACGGAGGACTATGGCTGACCAAGTTTGCAGATGACTGCAAACTCGGGGCCATAATCGACTCTCCGGCTGACACAGACATCCTCCAGAAGGATCTTACAGAGACAGATACCTGGTGTCAAAACCATGGCCTCAAGCTGAATGCCAAAAAATGCATAGTCATCCCCTTTGGAAAAAACAAAGTGCCCACGAATTACCACATAGGTGGTAATCCACTAGGTACAGAAAATGTAATTAGGGACCTGGGGACCCAGGTAGATAGTAACCTCTCCTTTGATAATCACATTGCCAAAGTGGTTAGAAATTCCTTCTATGTAGCCCACCTAATCATGAAAGGGTTCACCTCTAGATCAAGAGAGGTCATTGTGCCCCTCTACTCATAACTCATTAGGCCCATAATAGAGTACAATGCCCCATTTGGTATGTACCTTAATTGGCACATGCAACAGCTGGAAAGACCACAGAAGTACCTCACCAAGAGGATCATGGGCCTCAAAGAGATGCCTTATGCAGCTCGACTAAAGAAACTCCAGCTCTACTCGGTTGCTTACTGCCTGCTCAGAGGTGATCTATGCCTGATGCATAAGGCCATGTCCAACCTGGAATTAATGGACATGCTCCACCTCAAGAAAACCAAATCTCTTAGAGCCACACGCTCCAGTGAATTAAACCTCAGCACAGCAATAAACAGGATGTGCTGGAGGGATAGATTCCTGTCCCAGAGACTTCCCTCACTTTGGAATAGAATCCCAGTTTATGTTAGGCAGAGCCCCTCGCTGTCTCTCTTCATCAGGAATCTTGACGAGTGGATGGGAAATCATAAATTTACCCCTGGGATCACTTCAGTGGCTCTGCTAGACAGAGGCCCAGGAAACTAATTTAAAAGGGAGGTGAATGCCAACACATTCTGGCTAGGCTTATAAATGCCCTTGGGCAGATAGCCTAGTACCTACCTATGAACCTATGAACCTACAGGCTCGAGGGACCTAAACCTTGTCACCACAATAAACAGAACATGCTGGAGGGATAGATTCCATCCCAGAGACTTCCCATACTCCAGAATAAACTACCTATCTATATCAAACAAAGCACCTCATTAGCAGCCTTCAAGAAAAATCTTGATGATTGGATGGGAAATAGGAAATTCACCCCGGGGATCACTTCTGTGTCTCTGCTTGACAGTGGCACAGGAAAATACATTTCTTAGGTGCCAAAAGCCAGGGTACCTTTTTGGCTGGGCTTGTATAGGCCCTAGGGCTGATAGCCTAGTACCTACCTATGAACCTATGAACCTTTGAGCCTTGCCTAAAAAAGGTAATATGGGGACAGCAAGAGCCTTGGCCAGTATTCAGAAGCATAGGGGTGACAGGTGCAAACCATCTGTAGTGAAGCAACGAGGCTTGTCAGGGTCATACCAGCCTGGGATACATGATCATAGAGCTACTATATATCTCTTGTCATGTTGTCCTGGGAGGTATGCCTCAGATCATTCACACTGACATGTACAAAGAACACGTCATATATGTACCTGTTCTGGAGTGTTGTAAGTGCTTGTATTATGTGGTGGATCATAGCACCTGACAGACAACTGACAGTAACCTTCCCCTTGCCCAGCCGAGTGAGTGGAACATCTGTGTGCCTGACTATGAATTCACCTATTACTAGTGTGTTGGGTATGTTGTTTTGCCTTAGGGCCTGTTGAGAGGCACACTGCTTTGGTGTATTATGTGTTTTCTGGAGTGTGCTTGGAGGTGCATGTTGCTTGTTTGTCTGCTTAGGAGGACACTCTCTCTTTTTCAGATTGATATTTGTATTCTCTGAGTATGGTAATGTGTATTTATGTGTGTGTTTTGCTGGTGCTTATATTGTAGGTCTATGTGAGACAGTTGGTGTTGTGGTTGTATGACTCTACTCCTTCTGACTGTATTGTCCAGTATTGGGTTGACAGAGCTTAGCCACCGGTTTGACCCTGTGTGTGCCAGCATGTGGTGCATCAACCCATATATGATATGGTCATGGCCTATGCATACAATACACTCACAATACACCTAGTATGATAAGCCTGCTGAGGTTAGCAAATGTGAATCAAAACCTTTGGGCAAACTGTCAGCAAGTAATGTCTGTATTGCACCCTGTAACTCCATATTGCTTGCTGAAGAGTAAAGACATACTTAGTTTGGATTAAGAACCCCGCACTTGCCAACTATGTGTGTGTGTGTGTGTGTGTGTGTGTGTGTGTGTGTGTGTGTGTGTGTGTGTGTGTGTGTCTCTCTCCCTGGGGAGTCCCCTGAGGGACTACTCATACCCCTTAAAAGTGGTATACTCATCTTTGTCACGTCTGATGATGTTACCATCCTACAAATGTACCTGTGGAAAGGAGAAATCCCAGTAATGTGTATCGCGCATCATGTAAATGTGTACTGCTATAGTATCATAATGTAGTTAGGTAGGGTTTGAATCCTGCACTTGCCAACTGTGTGAATGTGTGTGTCTCCCTGGGGAAGCACAACCTTTTTGGAGAATACTCACACCCTTTAAAAGTGGTATACTCATCTTTGTCAAGTCTGATGATGCACCATCCTACAAATATACCTGCGGAAGGGTGAAATCCCAGTAATGTGTATAGCGCGGTGTGTAACTGCATACTGCTGTAGTATCATAATGTACTTAGGAAGCAGTTTGAATCTTGCACTTGCTGACTGTGTGTGTTCCGAGTGTGTGAAACCGTTGGTCAATGTGGAGTGGGTTTTGATTTTTTTAATGTATGACATATCACAATGACAACTGTATGTGCATTACACATGTAAGGTAGCTGTGGGACAAAGCCATATACATACATGTGACCTCAATTATTTCATAGGTGGGTACTCTGCTTTCTTCATGAACGCATCTGTTATCTTTGCCAGAACATGCTGGCACTTTCCAGACCTTAGGTCACTTCTGTATGCTAGTGACAAGCTTAGCCACTGCAGTGTATCTGGGCTACGTCTTCTGTTTCACATCCACTCATCACAGTTTCTATTGAAGAGTGTGAGTGAGGGTTTATACTTGAGGTATATCTGAATCCTGTTCCAAAGCAAGCAAAGTCTGGCAAAGATGACTAATCATTATAGGTGTGCAACAACCTCTGTGGATCTGCATGCAAACCCTTTATTGCTTATGTGCTTCACAGAGGGATTTCCAAAACCCTTTGGTAATGTGATTATCAAAGGAGAGATGACTAAACACATGGCTCTATGTATACATTTGTACCTGTTCCACATTTTGGGGGCTACTACCTATGTTGCACTCTGGGGATACTTTGTTTTCTAAAAGTGGATAACTATGCTTTCTTAGGCTTATAGCTTTACAGCATGAGTTTGACACCAGGTATCTGTCTCTATGATACCCTTTTGGAGGATGTGTGTGTCATCTGGAGAATAAAGTATAGCCCACAGTATGCATTTTCATCAAACATGGCCAGACATATCCCTACTGTATTTGCTTGTAGCTAAGAAAGCTATATGCCAAACAGGAGTGGTCCCAGGACTGAGTGCAGGTGAATACCACTTGTTACTGGCATAGAATTGTACATGGAGGCTGCAAATGTTACTGTGTGTACTACATCTGTGCGTCAGTTGTCAATCCATCATCCAACAATTGTTTATGGTCAGTCTGTTGAGGTTATGTATAATACCAGAATGTGGGATGGGTATGAATTGCTGGTGAGCTATAGCTTGGCTGTGTGGACCTTCCCTCCCTCGCCTATAGCCTCATTAACTGACTTGAAGTCTACTAGGTGTATGAGCCATGATCTGGGCTTTAGAGAACCTAAGTGGGTATGGTGCAGTGTTTGCAGGTTCATAATGTCTCTGTTAATGAGTTCCATAATACTGTGCTCCATAGCCTTCCCGATAACATTTGTCTGGCTTATAGGGTGAGAGTTTCCAGGATCTGTTGTAGTTCTACCCTTGATCAATTTATGTTAACATTTGCACTGGGTGTGACAAGGGTGGACAGGTTTAGGAATAAGTATATTAGAGGGTCAGCCCAGGTTTGAAGGTTAGTAGACCAAGCCAGATAGGCAGGATTAAGTTGGTTTGTGCATGTGCTGAGGAGGGATGCAGAGTATATTGTGAAATAGATGCTAAGGATGAAGCCGACAGGTAACAGGAAAAGAGGAATCTCTAAGATGAGGTTTATGGCTGTGGTGAGAGAGGACATGCAGGTGGATGGTGTGACAGTGCAAGATACAGAGGGCACGAAGAAATGGAAACAGATGATCTACTGTGGTGACCCCTAATGGGAGCATCCAAAAGGAGAAGAAGAAGATGTTGTAGCTCAACCCTTGTGGACTGTGAACACCATTACCGTGCATCATTCCACAAGTATGTAACCTGTATAGAGGCTGCATCTGGGCAGAGTGTTTAGGTGAGTGGTGACTTCATATGTCAGCTTGTGTATGACACAGCCGGGGACACTGTCCAGTACCATTGCCACTGTGGTCTGGACTTTGGTAAAGAGATGTTTTAACTAGATTGTCTGTGAATCATCAGGTTTTACATTTTTCAGATCTGGAAATGTGGCCCTTGTGTAATGACAGGGTGGTGAAATCCGCATTCAAACTGTCTGACAAGAAATAGGTAATGTCAGTCAGATAAGTGTACTTTGTGACCATTTACATTAACTGTGACCCGATCTGAGATTTCCCCTGTAGATTACACACAACACTAAAGATAGCTTTAGTGTTGTCTTTGGAATCCTTGCCATTTTATATTTTGAAGCTTGCCTTATATGTTTATTGAGGGACTGTATTTTCCCAATGATACTGACCAGAGAGGTTATCCCTTCTTGCTATGTAACTCTTTTTTGGTACAACATCACACCTTCTATTATATATTTAGTTTATGGCAGGGGTCCATGAGACTAATGCACTTTTGCTGTATAAGTGAGAATTTCTTGTGTTTGTGAGAGCACGGTCCATGAAACCCTGTAGGTGAACAGTGTACATTACTAAAGGATTATGCAGCTGGGACAGTGTTAACCTTCCTAGTGCAAACCAATGACAGATAGCAACAGCAGCATCACCCCACAGCACAGTGTCAACCCATGTCATACACACACATGCGTACTCAAGTTCCAAAATGTGTGTAGTACAATGCATACTGGACACCAGTAGAAACTATGGAGTGTTATCACTGGCCAATACAGGGCATGTCACCCTGCCCATGTGTCCAATATGCATGTGCATGCAGACAGTGTACCTCCACCATGTTCACAAATGGACACCAGCAAACCTGTGTTGCACACACCCCGCACTTACTGTCCACTGTATAACACATGCTGTCACAACTACACATATCAGCCAAGTAGCACATGGGCAAACATAACACAATTGGAATAAACACCGGTGAAAACAATACAACATTGCCAATTACAGCTTTAATGCAACATGCCTGCTCAGCTACACCTTCAAGGATATCATTACACTTTATTGCTGACATGCTACACGTCCAACCATTGCTATACTTTATTAAAGTCACCCTGTGCATCAGCACCATGTTAGCCTGTTCCTGCATCAATGTTACAGATGACAGAGAGTGGCACAGGTTTCATCATATGCACAGGGTGTGTTGTTGGTTTGCCAGAGGCCTACACTGAGACATACAATTGACTTGTGTGTGTGAGTATGTGCGTGAGGGCCATGAGTACTGTTATGGGCCAATATTGATGTAATGTGTGCAGGTATGTGTTTGCCCTAGGTTTCTGGTTTATGTGTGTGTGTCTGCATGCACACAGTTCCACCATATGGCTGCCATATATGAGGATTTGTGAGGCAGCTACAGACTGTACCTGGCAAGCTTTACAGATCACCATCTCTGGCCATGGATACGGAACCTGTGCCTGGCAGGGGTGCTACAGACAGTATCAGGTACTAATCCAGATTGGGTACTATCCGAAGAGGTTGACAAATGTCCACTGGATCCAGGTCCCTGCTGGGACTGGCCAGAGCCACATGCACGTGGTCTGCTAGGATGGTCTATGGAGAGCCCCCCCAACATTGCTGGGGCTGGTACTGGCACTACGGGAGCGGCTGTGACTTGCTGGATGTCCACAGTGACCTCCAGCTGCTGATGTTGCTGGCATACTTCCACATCCATGTCTCAACCATCCCACACTGTCCTGACACATGGACATGACATTGTAGAGGACATCCAATGTCTCACCCCGACGTCTATCAATGACTTCAGTGTAGTTACGTATGGCACCTGCTAGATCAAGGATACTGTCATTTACAGAGGTGTAATGATCCCTCTGTGCCCTTAGCCCCTGTCTGGTGTACCGCTCCATTTGTGTCTGTGCCTCCATGACAGCATGCAACATGCATGTGGTAGAAAGAGGTGTGGCACGTCTGCCAGGGGCATGATGACCAGCAGTGCTCTGACGAGAACCCCTGGGCATCTGCCTATGTCGTACCATTCCAGACATCTGGCTATGGCTGCTGTGTCCTGATACATGTGCCATAAATACCACACTATCCTGGCCAGTGCCAAATGTACACTGTCCCTCAGCTAAGGACAATGGTGATGATGGATGTACAGGCAGTATTACTGTGTTCATGGATGGGGTGGAGACTTGTGTACTGTCAATTGGTGGCCCAACAACAGACCCTGACAAACCTACCTGTGCCTCAACACACCTATCCTCATCATCACTGTCTATCTCAGTGACATCAGGTTCCCTGCTGTACTGAACTAGCACCACCTCGGCACCTGTGAGAGGAAAACAGGAAACACACTTTAAGACCTGAACATGACTTCGGACCACATGCGCACATGCACACATGCACACATGTACAGATGCACATATGCGCACATGCACACATGCACACACACAAAAATACACTCCTCCCTAAAGCAGACACACACAACACCAGCAATCACAGGACATACACAATAGCAGGTGATGGTGGGGTACAGTATCACAAGCAAAATAGTCATATCACACATGTCAGCATGCAGGACATGTGTTGCTCAACAGCATGCAGTGCAAGTGTAGTTAGTCCTTGTTACTAACAGTATACATGGCTTTGATGCATGTGTTTTGTTATTAGGTGATGGCCCTCCCCTGGAACACAATGCATACATGGACACAACATTGCTGTGCAGGTATTCATAACCCTGTAATGTACTGTGCACCATTACTCACAGGTGTACATACCATTGCTGGATGTGTATCTGTGTGTCAGATAGGTATCCAATGCTGATTGCAGCCTCTGTGTCTTTATCAAATAATTGTGGACACGTTTTTAGCACATGCATGACAAGTATTCATACAATATCATCAATGGTGCATGGATAATTGATGGAATACCATTTGGCCACATACTCAATGTACGGTACTTATGGTGAGTGTAGATCATATTGTGGACATGCCAGTCTCATCCATGACATGGCATGCTAAAACACATCTGCATAATTAAACACTACACATACCCAATGTGTGTCATATGACCTAGCCACTCAATAGCATCACAAGACATATATGTGTCAGTTCTGCAAATGGTGATTGATATGCATACTGTTTAGAGGTGCATATGTGTGCACACACGCAACATTAATGTGTATAGCAATGAAAGCTATGTGTAGTACTGTGGTTACAATAACTGGATGGGGTATAAAAGTAATTTGGTTTTGGTTGGATTGAGTAGGAGTTTTAAGTCTGAGAACCATAAAATAACCATAAAATAAAATAAAATAAAATAAATATGGTTCTGCTATGTGGGTTTGTTTCTGGGGATTGCCCTGCACTTGTTGCTATGGGGTAGAGCTGAATTTGTGCAGCTGTTTACATGCAGGTATGGTGTGGTTGTGTACATGTCTGCATATTCAGTGGAATTAACTGGGTCTGGTGGGGTTTTAAAGCTTGCCAATGTATCATTTAGAAGGGTCTATATCATGTTGTCGAACTTGTATAAGTTCAGACGATGTAATATTGAACCCAAAAGTCATAAACCGCACAATTTGCGGTTTATGACTTTTGGGTTCAATATTACATCGTCTGAACTTATACAAGTTCGACAACATGATATAGACCCTTCTAAATGATACATTGGCAAGCTTTAAAACCCCACCAGACCCAGTTAATTCCACTGAATATGCAGACATGTACACAACCACACCATACCTGCATGTAAACAGCTGCACAAATTCAGCTCTAACAATAGCAACAAGCAGGGCAATCCCCAGAAACAAACCCACATAGCAGAACCATAATATTTATTTTATTTTATTTTATGGTTATTTTATGGTTCTCAGACTTAAAACTCCTACTCAATCCAACCAAAACCAAATTACTTTTATTCTTCCCTACTCCAGCAATTCCTCCCAGTCTACAATCCCCAGCACCTAACCCCAACCTTTGTTGTCTCTGCCAACAATGGTACCAAAATCTCCAGTCACCCACACCAAACTACTCGGGGTGACGATAGACCATAAACTTAGATTCGACATGCATGTTAATCTGACCATCAAAACACTTAACAAGAAACTCGGGTCCATGTACAGAATTAAGAAATTCTTAACCCCTCACACCAAACTAACCATCGTCGAACTCATCTCCTCTCCACCCTCCTATATGCCTCCCACATATTCTCCTTCCTTCACAAAAAAGAGCTTAATAAACTATCTACTGCCTATCACTACATAGCTAGATTTATCACAGGTATGCCCTACCGTACCCACCATTGCCTAAACCTAAGAACACTAGGTTGGTTAGAATTGCCCAATGTTCTTAAACTCAACCAGCTTACTGAGGCATTCAAAATCATTAAACATCCTGATAAAACTCCCTCACTAAATAACATTCTTACCTCCTATTCTAATCTGTCGTCCCTCAGGTCATCCAAAAGTATACAAGTATTGACCATCAAACCTAACAACTCAGGAGGGGAAGCTCTTTATGCCAATTCTATTGGCAAGACTTGGAATGCCCTCCCAAGCAACCTTAGACAAATGACCACTCTGGACCAATTTAAAACTCACCTCCAAGTGTTACTAAAAACCCAATGGCTTTGCCCATGTCCTAACCCCGACTAATATCTCATGCCCTTGACCACTATCAGCCTAGCCTTGCCACCATGTAACCCAATTCCAAAGGGTACACCCTATAACCATTACTACCCATCTCATCAACTCCTTTTTTCCCAGGGTTACTTTTTTTCTAACTTATTGTTCTTATCCAGTATTACATGTTTTATTCCAATTATTGTACTAAATGTCTAACTTATATTGTATTGTTGGAATATGTGCTCTTGTACCTCTGTGCTTTGGAGCTTTTCTCCCCGGGCCTCCACTGAAAACGGATATGTATCCAGCTGGACTATCCCGGTCAACAAATGTAAAATAAAATAAAATAAAAATAATAGGCCATCATCACGAAGCATCAGGTGGTCACTCAAGGCTGCAAATATTTCCCAAACTAACACTAATCATGCTGTGCTGGAACTGTACTACATTGGCTAAATTCACCATTTCACAATCAGTTGTTATGTGAGTGTGTAAGGAGGCCAATAAGGAGCATTCTCTGACATGAATGTGTAGTGTGTTGCAGAGTGTTTAAATGCCCCATGGTAGGCCTCTACCCCTCAGGTATATTATGTGTAATGTGTGGATGAGATTTTGGATACTGGAGTGTGTCTTTACAGAGGGTTTGGGTATCCTTTATATGTAGCATGTTAAAATGCTCTGTGTATTTATTTATTTATTTTTTATTTATTGCAGTTGGTTTGCCAGGATAGTCCATTGGGCCTTGAAGAACCCGTTTTCAATGGAGTCCTGGGGAGAAAAGCTCCAAAAACAGAAAATAGAAATACATTAACATTTGCTCCAAAACAGAAAAATAGATATACATTAATATTTGATAGTAATTTCTAGATACAGTGGACTAGCAAAACATAATGATAGCATATTTTAAGCAGTACAAGCATTGGTACAATCAATTGAAGGAACCGAATACAAACACATAAATGCAGTTTAAAGAACACACATAGTAGGTGAATAAGGTAGATTATGTTATTAAAGGGCATTAAGTAGAGTTGGTTATGAGGGGTGAGAGCAAGAGCATTCCCATTTTGATGCTAGATGTGAGAAAAGTGACTTTTTGAAGGTAGAGTGGTTAGAGGTAATGCGGATGTTAGGTGGTAGAGAGTTCCAGAGGCGCGAGGCTGAAGGAAAGCAGGTTCTTGCCTGGGGGACGAGTCGGTTTGTGCACTTCTAGTAAATTTTGGTTATTAGACCTTAGCACTCTGTTTGGTAGGTGCATTTTAAGGGCAGGGGCAAGGGAGGGACACTTGGAGGTTTAGGATTAGCTTGTGGGCTAAAGTTAGTTGAGTATAAGTAAGATAGTTGGGAAGTTCTAACCATTTTAGTTTATGGAGGAGAGACAATGGTGAGTGGAAGACCTTGAGCGGTGGCTTAATTTAGCAATTTTATTATAGCATGAAGTGAGCTGTGTTTTAATGAGGACTGAAGATTAGTAAGTAGTGGAGCACCATATAGAAGGGAGGGATGAGAAAGGAAGTAGCTAGAGTGGTTCTAGTGGTGGATGTAAGGTAGTCCTTTGTCTATACAGCATGCCAATTTTTTGATGTGTTTTTTTGATGTTTTTTTGTAAGTGGGAATTGAATTTTAGTTGGTTGTCGATCTGAACTCCGAGTAGTTTGGTATCTGATACTATTTCGAGAGGTAAGTTATTTTGACTGGTAATTAAGAATGAGTTCATGTTGTGGGGAATGAGTTTGGAAGGAGTAAATAACATTAATTTGGTTTTGGAGGCATTAAGAGCTAGATGATTGCTAAGCATCCATTGTTCTGTGGAAGAAAAGGCATCCTGAGTAAGTTTTTGTAGAGTGGGGATGGAAGAGGCAGAGCAGATGATAGTAGAATCATCAGCATATTGGATGATGCTGGAGAAAGGGATAGCTTTATGGAAGTCATTAATAAAGATATTGAAGAGTAGAGGACCCAGTATAGAGCCTTGTGGAACTCCGGTAGGGGTGGTTAGAAAGGAGGAGGTTGCTTTTTCCACTTTACAGCTTGATTTCTGTTGGAAAGATAGCTAGAGAACCAGTTCAAAGAGGAGGAGGATAGGTAGAGTTTGGAGAGTTTAGTTAAGAGCAGGGTATGAGAGATAGTATCGAAAGCTTTAGAAAGATCAAGGAGTATGGTAGAAACGATTTGTCCTGAGTCACGGGCTTTATTGATCGTTTCTAGGAAGGAGAGAAGGGCAGTCATGGTGCTGTGATTAGGTCTGAAACCGTGTTGTGTGGGGGTGATAAGATTATTGTTAAGGAGATGAGGGAGGAGTTGAAGTTGTACACATTTTTCAAGGATTTTTGCAATGGGGGACAGGATGGCTATGGGACGGAAATTGGTAATGCTGTTATTGTTACCACCTTTGTGTAGTGGTATGATATATGCTTGTTTCCAAATTTGGGGAACTGAGCCTTCTTGAAGGGAGCGGTTAATTAAGATGCTGATGGGATAGGCAAGACTTTCTGCAGCGATGCTAAGAAAGTAAGAAGGGATATTATCAGGAGCATTGGTACATGGTTTCAATTTCTGAAGGAGTTTCTTAATGGTAGCAGTAGGTATGGGATTTAAAGTGAAAAGAGTGCAGTTATAGGGTGTTGAATGTGGGGGTGGTATAGGTGAGGATGGAATTTGTGCAGAATGGGGTATAGTGGGATTAGTGGGAGTAGAGTAGGGTGTGGATGAAGAGATACTGGGGGTTGGTGTAGGGGTGTAAGATGTAGTGGAGGAAATAGAGAAAGAGGAGGTTAGTTTGGAAATAGAGTCAATAAAGAAGGAATTGAATTGGGTAGCTAAATCTAGTTCTGGAGCATTAGGATCTGGGTTTGGAGTATCTGGTTTACATAGATGTGTATGTTATGTGCATGTTGAGTATCAGCTGTGCCTATCCAATGGTCACTACAGTCTAGCCACATTTGTTTGAGATGGTCTGGGTATTGCATGTGTTTGAGGCAGCTAATCACATTAGTGAGATGTGCGGGCTCTTACACCAAACATGCACAGCACGCATTATCGGTAGGTGTGTTACATGTGTACATGGCCTACACCTTAACTATGACATGCACTTTTTATTTACAATAATAAATGTAGAACACACTCACCAGCATCTGTCTGCTGCCTTGATGTCACCCCAGAGGGACCTACATAGAGACGAGACAGTTTGTCAGTGGCCACAACTGTGGCATTGCTACTGTGTGTTTGCAATCTTACAGTACAACAACAGTTTACATTCACAGGGCTACAGATCATGTTCCAAATTATCAGTATTGCACAACAACAGGCTCCACATCTTTGAACGACACACTCCACATCTCACATATGCATGATCTACCAATACAGATAACAGTAGTCTAAAGATATGCCATGTTACCTGCATGCTCCATGTGTGCTTGCTGGGTGACTCCAACCTCCATCATGGTGTATGTCTGCTGCTGTTGTTGTTGGGCAGGTGCCACCAGGCTCAGGAGCAGCTCCTCCACTCTGGTGATGGGGGGATGGATATTAACACCACCTCCTGTTGCAAGCTGTTGTCTACTCACATCAGCAGCATGCTGATGGACATGTCTGAGAAGATCACTGCAGTGGTGGTGTACCTGCTCATATGTCCAGTTATACAGGCCTACCTCATTGACCCTGCGGACAACATCTTGCCACATTGCAGTACGCTCCTGCTGGTCCTGGCTGGTTCATGAGAACATGGGATGGTAGTGCTGAATCATACTGCTAGTAATGATATCATCTTCAGCACTACTGTAACTTGGGTTCCTGTGATGGGCCATGATCCCTGGAAGACATAAATACAAAAATATGTCTAAGCAAGTCATATGGCACATTTAACATTATACAGTACAGATATCACTGAACTGCCATATATAGCAACCTATAAGCTAACCAAGAGTGAAACACTGTAACTGCCACTTATCACTGCTCACCCAACAACTGCTTGAAAGTGCCTTTCTCACTCTCTATATAATGAACCATGTTCTGCACAGCAACAAATCACTATATAAGTCTATACAAGAGTACCTGGCACACTGTATGCAACGTGATGCACCACCTAGCCACAGCAGATATACATCAAGCTGATGTGTAAAGAAATATATCATCCATCACAATCAGTGTAAGGTCCAGTAAATGTATTACTATTATACCGCACAACTTGTTAATGGCAAACCCGTGGCCAAAATATGTGCACAATTGGGAATATAGGTCACGTACTGCTGTAGTACACTATGAATGTTGCTAGATACACAGTTATATGTATTACCACACATATGTCAAAGGACATGTTACAGAAATACCCACACACACATCAGACATAATTACAGGACACAAAGGTATGACAACCCAGATAAGCTTTCAGTGTGTACTATACAGTACTGTGTGTCAATACTTACACAACCTTAATATTAAGAAATGTAATCTGTGATGAATACAGGGACCACACAAAACAGTGGATGCAAGCAATGTGGACATTTGCTGTACAGGCCCAGAGCGTCAAGTAGTACTACAATACACACAGGATTTGCATTCAACATCAGTTGTTGTCGTTGTTGTGTCTTTCGGCTTATCCCGGTTAGGGGTCGCCACAGCGGAACTCTGGTCCTCTAATGTTTGGTAGTGGATTTTACATGCCGAGTTACCAGCCCTGACACACAACTTTCAATGAAGGCACGCCCATTCACGCATGCCTCCACACAGAAGACGCTCTAGCTGAGAATCGAATGGGACAACGTCTTGCTGTGAGGCGACAATGCTACCACAGCACCACTACCGCGGATGCATTCAACATCGGTACCAATCAATAATCATAGATGTAGGGCTTTAGCCTCCAATGACACACCCTAGTTAAAACCAAGGGATTTAATCACACTGTATGCAATAGCACTTGTTCTGTTTAGCAACAGAATACACAGCTTTTGCTAGGATCAAAGCAAGGACCCATAATACCATGACATAAGCAGTTTCCCACTAAGGTATCCCACAAATACATATCTTTGATGTATTCACAAACAGGTGTCACATATGAATACACACTAACATTAGGGGGGTATATATGGCAACAGATGCTAGATAAGCATACTAGACTGCTACAGCAGTTGCCAATGCTAAGCTACACTTTAATATGACTATCATGCATGTGTTGTTCTGTCACACCCATGTTTATATAATGTCATTGCTAATCCCCCCAATATTTATTTATTTTTATTTATTTTACATTTGTTAATCGGGCTAGTCTAACTGGATACATGTCCATTTTCAGTAGAGGCCCGAGGAGTTATACAATACAGTATAAGGATACATGAGTAAATATTAAAGTAATTAACAGTATGCGTAAACAGGTTATCACTGTAAAATATACAGTGCACGATACAAGTCAACGCTCCAAGTTAGGACAATAAAATTAATACAATACAGTATAAGGATACATGAGCAAATATTAAAGTATTAACAGTATGCGTAAACAGGTTATCACAGTAAAATATACAGTGCATGATACAAGAAATAAATAAATAAATTTGACCCGACACTTGCAGCAGCTGGAGAGGCCACAAAAGTTCCTCACCAAAAGGATAAAGGGTCTCAAACATCTGTCCTATGCTGCCCGACTGAAAGAACTCCAGCTCTATTCAGTCGCTTACCGCTTGCTCAGAGGTAACCTTTGCCTAACATACAAGGCCATGTCAAACCCAGATTTGATGAATATGCTTCACCTCAAAAAATCTAGATCCGTCAGAGCCACAAGGGCGGGAGACTTAAACCTCGACACGGCTATTAATAGGACGTGCTGGAGGGATAGATTCATCACCCAAAGACTCCCTATGCTGTGGAATAAAATCCCGGTATATGTGAGGCAGAGCACCTCGCTGGCCTTGTTCAAGAGAAATCTTGACCAATGGATGGGAGATCGCAGATATACCCCAGGGATTACCTCAGTGTCACTGCTCAACAGAGGCACAGCAAAATAATGGGTATAGTTCCCCATACTAAAGGGGTGGCGTAAGCCACAAAACTATGGGCTAGGCTTGTAAATGCCCTCGGGCAGATAGCCTAGTATGAACCTATGAACCTATGAACCTATAAAGGGATGTAAAATACAATCACAGTAGTCAAGAGAAATAAGCAACATAGTTTACAAAGAAAAATAGAGTTGCTTAATGAGTAGATGGGTTAGACAGAGTAGAGTATATAGAGACACTTTGACTAGTCAGGTTTAGTGCATTGACATAACCAATGTGTTTTCATGAATACTTTCAATTTGTTTTTGAAAGAGGATAATGAGGAAAGTATGGAGAGTTCGTTTGGAAGGCCATTGGCCACACTACTGTACAGAACACAGATAACATGGATCAGATATTTGACATTTAATGCTGAGCTACACATTTCACAGGTATGTCCCACTGCCCACAGGTACACACAGTATTGTCCATAGAAGTAGTTAAGCAGAACATCTGTGCATAAATAAGTACTGCTGCCACATATGAATGGTTCACATTATGTAGACTATTCTTCAATAACATCTACTACATGCCAGTAAATACATATGTGTCACATACCTTTCCTTTGTATGATTTGGTAATATTTCTTTTTCCTTTTCTCTGTCTCTCTCTCTCTCTCTCTCTCTGTCTCTCTCTCTCTCTCTCTCTCTCTCTCTCTGTCTCTCTCTCTGTCTCTCTCTCTCTGTCAGTCTCTGCAATAGAATGATTGAGTTTGTTGGCAGAGATTGCAGACTGCTTTTGTAGGAATTTTCACATGAGCATGTGATGGCCTCTGCACCAATTAGTGGCCACCATTTGCTAATTGCATGCAGCCTGATGTGTAGTAATTGCAGTAATCACTGTCCTAGCAACCCAGTACTATAAATTGCTGACTCATGTAGGCATGGCCCTTTCAGCTTTCCAAGATATATATCATCCTTGTTTGTTGCGGACATCATTGTTTAAGACAGAAGGTTGGTATAGTTCTTATATCAGAAGCCAGGGGTGTAGCCAGAGATTTACATTTTGTACTCAGACCTAATGTTGCTGCTTCCAGTACCCACTTGTCAGTATAGAAATGTACTCACCCCTCAAAATGCTACCCCAAGATACATGGAAAGATGTACTTTTTTTTCAACTGTTACAATTAACTGCCATACAAAACTAGTTATTGAGATGTATTCCTTTGGCACAAGAATTGTTTGTGAACTGCTATACTGTGAATATTCATTTACTCATTTCTAAACAGTTTGTGTTTTTTTAGTGCTGACATTAGCACAAGCTGCTCAGAAAAACTGGACACATTTCAGTACTGTGAGTATGCTTACCTACATCCTTGGTAGACCCTGCACACACAGGTATATTCTACATTTGGGTAGGGTTGCAGAAGTACAGAGAATGTAAGTAGTATTGTGTGGATTTTATCTTGCTGGACTTGGGTTGCTGTGTACATGTTAGTTTATCAAGGCAAGTAGTCTGTCTGTGTAACTCCCAACTGTGGACCTATCCACATGATAGCCAGAGAATAGCCTGTTATTTTTTGTCTGTGCACCACACAGGTCTTTTCAGCAATAGAGCAATGGCATTCTTACAGTTGGTTGCTGCCGGTACATGGCTACATCCATTTGTATTTCAGTGTTGTATTCCTACATAAGGGTATACTTCCGAAACTCCTTCCAAAGCTATTTGCACAGTCTGTAACAGCAGAAAGGCTGATATGCCTCTGTGTTTCTGCTTCTGCCAGACCTCTCAACCACTCAGGTACATATTTGAACAGACTCAGGTAAAAGTAAAGAAAAAGTCCGGGACAATCAGGGACACCTTTGAAATATTAATGCCTTTAAGTTGAGACACTGAGAGAATCAGAGCATATGAATTAATACACCTTTTCTGATGTAAAATAAGTGTCTAATTCTTAATTACTGTCATTATTCATTAAGTGTAATTCACCACCTTTCTGGCCAAAGTCAGTAGTTTTCAGAGGGATTCAGAGGGATAGAGCTAAAATTTGTTTCAAAATCAGGGACATCCCTGAAAATTAGGGACAGTTGGGAGGTATGGCTTTTGCCCTAAACAGATATGCCAGTGTTTGTCCTGCTGTGATACTGTGTGGGGTTGCAAAGTGATGGTGTAACATTATTTCCTGCTAGAATGGCTGCTTCTCTTATCACAGTCATGTAATGTAATCCCACAACAGCTGTTTGTCAACATCCACAGAACAAGTTGTCTGGTATGGTATTCCTATTTTTCCTCTACATTCACTCATTCTGATGCATGATATATTTATTTAAGCACCAACTTGATGTATATCTACCGTGGCTTAGTGGTACTTCATGTTGTGTAGTGTGTGCAAGGTCTGGGGTTCGAGACTTACAGAGGTGTTTTATTTTGCTCCTGAGCAGAACAAGGGCCCTCACATACAGAGTGACTAAGGCACTTTTAAGCAGTTGTAAGCAGGTTTGCGCGGGTTTGTGCATTGCTGCGCATTGCTTAGCCAAGCATAAACAAGTGCAAACTCGCGCAAATCTGCTAACTACTGCTTAATAGTATTTACTCCAGCTAACCCCCGTGCTCATTTCTTTGAAAGAAAAGAAAAATGGGGAGATAGGAATGCGATGAAAAAGGGGCACAAAGAGGGAAAGACAGTATAGAAAATAGTTTGCGATGTGCAAGACATGTGTAAAGAAGGTCCATAGCTGCCCATTTCTTCAACAGCAAAAGCTGTGCATATGCAATAAATTTGGAGGTAGATATGAACCCTTCAACCCCAGAGAGAGGGGTGAGGACAGCAAAGTATGTTGTAATGCCAATTAAATAACATTTCATGTGTCCAGTGGACATGTGTGCAAAATGGGCAGCTATGTATGGGGCGCAATTTTTTTTTTTTGGCAGCAGATTGCCCTTTTTTTTCAGGTGAGAGTGGAATGTGGGGTAGGGGAAGTAGTATATTTGGGGAGGAAGGTTGAGGAGATAAACAGACAAGACAAACAAGATGCATACAGGGGTAGTATATGACACATGTGGTGGGTAAACACCTTTGCCGGGGAGGGATGTTTGGAAATCACAAGCCCATGAGCCCCCAGATGGAAACAGTGGGATTGAGGTCCCCACCCATGGGCAGTCACCACTGCACCTTTACGGCCCAGAGGGTGGCTGCACTGGGGGCTGTGTAGGAGGGGCAGGCTGACCCGGGAGTTGTGCTACTCGGGCCTCAAGCTGGCGTAGAGGTTCTACAACAGAACGTTCAATCTGTCTACCCACCACCATTCGATTGGTGATAGGTGGCCCTCCTCCACCCATGCTTGCATGGGGGGGGCTGAGCACCATCCCTTGCAGCGCTTCCACCTGAAGGTGGCACAGGGCCAATGAAGGAGGAGGTCCCAGGCTGAGCACCAGATCTGCTGGTGCCAGGTGCCATGGCCAGCTGAGGTGGGACAGGTGCGTCTGCTGGGATCAGCTTTCCCATACGAACTATGTTTTGGAGAGTTTAATAAAGATATGGGTTAGTAACAGTCAACAGCATTCTCAGTGACATCATTCCCAATTATTTATAACAGCATGCACAAGTATTCCCACTAACCCAACACACCAGATTTTCAACAGTTGAAAAGCAAGCATAACACATGCATATATAGAACAATAGTGGACATTACAACAGCATGCAGGTTTAATTGATGGCAACAGGCCACCAATATTGTAGTATTTTAACAGGGCACATGCATAGAAATAAATGCAAATATTTATAAACCAATAGGACATATGTCTCAACAAATGTTTTGAGATTAGACATACTGATTGAGGTGTGGAATTGCATTTTTATGCACATACAGTAGGGTGGAAAATATAGCTCAATTAACATCTTATATATCCTTCTAGTTTTCACTACATTTCTATTAACTGCAGTTATATGTCCCTTACATGTATTATTACACTACCCAATGTCCTTATATTGTGCAATTGGATTTTGCTAGATCATTATATACATGAGCTGTATCTTCCATACAAACTGTCCAAGATGCAGATGTTACTGCAACATATTGTGAGAGTTGCTCACACACACTACTGCTAAGATGGTACACTGACAGCTCTACTTTCATATAATTATCTAGATATGTTCAGGTGAAAGTATCAGTTATATGTTAACAGCTCCCTACATTTCTGGCACCACACTGAGATTTCTGGGGAACACAATACGAAGCTACTCATGTGCCAGATTAACCTGTACATGCTGGGCATGAACCAGCAGTCGAGGGCTGTAAATATGCATAAAAGCTACTGGCACTCCCTTCATCCACATTATATGGGCCTACCCAAGTGTGGGTTGACACTGCTTAATACAACACTACTATTTGTAGAATGCAACAGTACAACAACATATCAAAGAAAATGACACAGATGTACTCCAGGAATTATACATTTATTAAAGGATTATTACACTTTTATTTATTGGGTTAAACACGTTTTGAAGGCTCTCTCATTTATTTTATATAACAGTACATGCAGAATAATTACTAAGCTGCCTGATGACACAGCCTTTGCAGCCTATCTTCACTGGCTTGCTGGCTCATAGCCTGGACACCTGCAGCTGTGAAGTAAATGCAGTGATATTGAGACATACCTATCCATAGTATAGACAAGCATAGCAATTCTTATAGGTTCATAGGTTCATAGGTTCATACTAGGCTATCTGCCCTAGGGCATTTATAAGTCTAGCCAGAGTGTGTTTGGCTTTCGCCACCCATTTTAAATTAATTTTGCTGTGCCCTTTTTCGAGGTTAGTATACTGTGCCTCTGTCTAACAGTGACACAGGAGTGATACTCCTATTCCCACCCGCCCCCAGTACTCATACTTTTATAACCTCAAACCACTCCCCCTACTGTCCACTAACTTCCTGTATCTCACTACCACCCTCTAAGATCAAACGGAATATGACACCACCCAGGAAGCTTATCATACTAATTCTTTTTCCCCTCCTAATTGTCCCTTACCTAGCTACCCTATATGAAACTTGGTCTTACATAGGCTTCCACCACTCAGGCTACCAAACCAACCCCTCCCCCATAATTAACAACAGAGGCCATGACTCAACTCCCTACTCACCCTCCTTGTTAGAACTCGAATGCTATGTAATTATCAAACCTACCAATATTAGGCCAAATGATAAACATTACTACAAACTTCTACTCAAATCCCTCAAATTCATTACCACTCTGAATCACAGACTAGCCACAGATGGTGATATCCACCCCAACCCTGGCCCTTCCCCTCCACTCAATTCTAATTCCACCCTATCCTCCCCTTCACTTTTCAATCTAAACTCTAGACCCTTTAACTCTCTTCTGACCTGTCATCTAAACATCAGAAGTGTAAACAATAAGATTCACAACCTACATGCCCTTTTAGCTACTTGTTCCCCAGACCTACTATGTCTCACAGAAACCTGGCTTAAATCAAGTATGAAAGACACACAGATAATCCCACCAGGGTATGATATACTAAGAGCAGACCGAATAACTCATAAAGGTGGCGGTGTAGCCATACTCTACAAAAATACATTACAAATCTCCCTTGCCTCTCCACAACCCCTCCTAACAAACAATGCCGAAATTCTACTTGTAAAACTTCAACCAAACAAACATAAAAGCATAAATATAGCATGTATTTACATCCCCCCAGGCAACAATAATAACAAAACCTTAGAGGACTTTCTCCACTGGTTAACTCAAACTCACCCCAGGAATCCATAGTGTTAGGTGACTTCAACATCGATTGGAATTCCTTCTCATCTAGCTCCCCATCTAGCAGCATAAATCTACATGGATTTTCTCAGCTCATATCCACTCCTACCAGACTAGGTAAACCCCAAAACAAAGACAGCATCCTGGACTGGATCCTTACTAATAAAGATCCTGACCAGTACTCAGCAGGTACTCACCCAGAGGACATGAGTGATCACTTACTCACCTATGTTATCAAATTCAAGAAAATCACCCCCCTTCTTACAACCATAAAAAAAAATCAGGAACAATAATAAATTCAATGCCTCCATTTTTCAAACTGAACTTAAAGCCCACAACTGGACAATACTCAAGTCTCTTCCTCTTGAAGAGGCAGTTATCTACTTCAACACCACCTTCCTCAAGATTCCAGATTTCCATGCTCCATTACGGTCCATTAGAACTAAAACCAAAACCGCACCATGGCTCTCTAAGGAAACAAAATCCAAAATCCTATCTAGAAACAAGATGTGGGTCACATGGCGTACCTCTAAAGACCCACACTCCCACCAAACCTTCCGGCAACTTAGAAATGAAACTAAAAGAATGATCTTAAATGATAAAAAAAAACTTCTTCCTCCACCTCCAACACAAACACCTTAATAATCCACTAAAATTCTGGGCAGGCTTAAACAAGCTCCTGCACCCAGGCCAGGCAACCACCCCCACTCCAACAACTTGCAAACAACAGTGCCCTGTAAACATTGCTAACACATTCAATAGTTTCTTCACAGAAACTATACAATCCCTGGCTACACAATTCAAACAAACAACCAGCCCACTCCACTACCCATGCCAGCAGAATACTACAACTACATCAGATCATCTATTCACCTTCGATCCAGTACCCATATCCTCTATAACATCTCTTCTTAAAAAACTAAAACCCACTAAGCTAGCAGCTGACCTTCTCCCAGCTGAGTTTCTGCAAAAAGCAGCTGAGGCCATTTCCTATCCCGTCTCCATAATCATAAACCATACCTTGTCAGAAGCCTTCATCCCCTCCATATGGAAAATGTCCCACATTATTCCTCTCCATAAAGGTGGTAGCTCACTAGAGCTAACCAACTACAGACCTATAGCTATACTCTCACCCCTGGCCAAAATTATGGAAAAGTGTGTCCACAAACAACTGATGGAACACCTCACCAAAAATAAAATTCTAGCCAACTCCCAACATGGGTTCAGGCCAAATCACAGTACCATATCAGCCCTACTATCCTTTTCTAATACCATCAATAACTTCAGAAACAATAATAAACTATCATCTGCTCTTTTCTTAGACCTCTCCAAGGCCTTTGATATGGTGAACCACATTCAACTCCTCCATACATTAAAAAAACTATCACTCAGCAATTCCACGCTGAAATGGTTCCAATCCTACCTGTCCAATAGGCAACAGGCTGTTCTATGGCAGGACAAATTATCCACATGCCGACCTGTTACACTTGGAGTTCCCCAAGGATCTATTCTTGGCCCTCTTCTCTTCACCATCTTTGTTAATGACCTGCCCACAATCACCCCCCATGCCACATGCATTCAATATGCAGATGATTCGACTATCATCAGCCCTGCCTCCAACCTGGCAGACCTCACTGCTTCAACCCAAGACACCTTCAACCTAATAGAAAAATGGTTCTCAAGTCGTCAACTAGTTCTCAACCCCAACAAAACAAAACTACTTACTTTCTCACCCACTAACAAGACTCTTCCCCCACCTTCTCTATTACATCCTCCAATGGAATCACTATATCACCAGAAGCTCACACAAAGCTATTAGGTGTTACCATTGATAACTCCCTTAAATTTGACACCCATTTCAATCTAACCATCAAAACCGTCAATAAAAAGCTTGGCTCTCTCTATAAAGTAAAACACTTTCTCACTCCTCACACTAAAATTACAATTGCCAGCACACACCTATCAACTCTTTTCTATGCCTCCCCCCTCTTTACAAACCTAAACAAGACAACCATTAACAAACTTGCTTTTTGTTACAATCACATAGCTAGATTTGCCACAAATTCCACCTTTAGAACACACCACTGCACTAACTTGAAGCAACTAGGGTGGTTAGAGTTTTCCAGCCAACTCCATTTCAACCAACTCAAAACGGCTCACCAGATACTGTATCACCCAGAGAAAACACCAGCTCTGAAAAACATCATTCACCCCTATATTAACCTGCAATCTTTACGCTCCTCCAATAAGATCTTAGCTCAAACTACCAAAGCCAATAATTCTGCTGGGGATTCTCTATTCTCAAACTTTGTAGGTAAAATGTGGAACTCCCTACTGACCATGCTCACCTCAGAACCTTCACTCCTACAATTCAAAAAAGCTTAAACCCCATCTCAATACTCTCTGGCAATGTCCCTGTTCCAAACCTGATTAACCACTATCATTTACCCTTCTCTTACCTCACTATCCTTAACTGCTTTTTAACAAGGCGCCTCGCCTTTGTAACTGACCTATGTTTTTTTTTATATGCTGCTGTTATTTTTTTCCCAAGATGTGATGTATCTTTATATTGTATTTAGAACTCAACTATCTTCCTTTTTTGCATTAACAATGTTCATATGTCTGTTATGTACCTGAAGCTTTTCTCCCTGGGCCTCCGCTGAAAATGGACATGTATCCAGTTGGACTCTCCCGGTTAACAAATGTAAAATAAATAAATAAATAAATAAAATACCCGGGGTAAACCTACGATCTCCCATCCACTCATCAAGATTCCTCTTGAAGAGAGTCAATGAGGGACTCTGTCTAACCTGGACTGGGATTTTATTCCAGAGTGAAGGGAGCCTCTGGGTTATGAATCTGTCCCTCCAGCATGTCTTATTTATTTCAGTGCTGAGGTTCAAGTCTCTCGAGAGCATAGCTCGATGGGATTTGGGTTTTATGAGGTGCAGCATGTCCATTAATTCCGGGTTGGACATGGCTTTATACGTCAGGCACAGATCGCCTCTGAGCAGGCGGTATGCCACTGAGTAGAGCTGGAGTTTCTTTAACCGGGCAGCATATGGCATCTGTTTGAGCCCTATGATCCTCTTGGTGAGGTACTTTTGAGGTCTTTCCAGTTGCTGCAGATGTCTGGTAAGGTACATCCCGAAAGGGGCATTGTACTCAATGATGGGCCTGATGAGGGATGAGTAAAGAGGCACGATGACCTCCCCTGATCTAGATGTGAATCCCTTCATGATTAGGTGGGCTATATAAAATGTTTTTCTAACCACTTTGGCCACGTGGTTGTCAAATGAGAGATTGCTATCAACTTGGGTCCCCAGGTCCCAAATTACTTCTTCTGTACTTAATGGATTACCACCTATGTGGTAATTTGTGGGCACTTTGTTTTTGCCAAAGGGGATGGCTATACACTTTTTGGCATTTAGCTTGAGGCCATGGCTCTGGCACCAGTTGTCTGTTTCTATGAGGCCTTTTTGGAGGATGCTTGTGTCGGCTGGAGAGTCAATTATGGCACCCAGTTTGCAGTCATCTGTGAACGTAGTCAGCCACAGTCCTTCCATGTTGGCCTGTACCTCCGAGAAATATATACCGAACAAGAGAGGTCCCAGGACTGAGCCTTGTGGGATGCCACTTGTAACTGGTTTGGAGTCTGACATGGCTCCAGCAATTCTAACCATGTGGGTTCTGTCCTTGAGCCAGTTTGCAACCCATCTAGTGACATAGGGGTTTATATTTAAGCTGGTGAGCTTATCTGTAATGCCTGAGTGGGGTATTGTATCGAAGGCTTTTGCGAGGTCCAGGTAGGCTGTGTGGACCACCTTCCCCTCGTCAATGGCCTTGGTGACTGTTTCAAAGAAATCAGCCAGGTTTAAGAGGCAGGATCTGCCCTTAACAAAGCCGAACTGAGTAGGATCCAGTGACTGTAGGTCCCCAATATCTTTATTTATGAGGTCCATGATGATCCTTTCCATAGCTTTGCAGACTAAGCTAGTCAGGCTTATGGGGTGATAGTTTCCAGGATCCGTTGAGGCACCACCTTTGTGGAGAGGGACCACTGTTGCTGTACGCCACTCTTTGGGTACATATCCTGTAGTAAGGCTAAGATTGAACAGTAGTTTTATGTTTGGGTTTAGCTCTTCTTGGAGTTCATGTAGGATGCAGCCCCAGACACCGTCTGGTCCCATTGATGCTGTGTTTTTTGCTTTGGAGAGGGCAGCTCTTACCTGAGCATCTGAGATGTCAGGGGGGCAGCACTCTGCTGGGATAAATATTTGCCCTTTTGGTGGGGAGGGGGGGGAGTTTGCACTGAACCTGTCAGCTAGGATGTTGACAATGTCTGTGGGTTTGGTATATTTTTTGTCATTTTGGACTAATTCTGAGCATGTCTGGGAATTCCCACCCAGTTTCCTAACATAACTAAAGAAAGCCTTGTGATTATCCTTAGTGTCCTGTGCAATTTTTCTCTTGAAGCTAGCCTTAGATGATTTTATGAGTGCCCATGGTTTTTTGCTAATACTGATCAGAGATGCCTTCCCTTTTTGGGATTTTGCTCTCTATCATGTAGTAGCTTCCTCCTTCTATTGTATAGCTTGTTTATGGCTGGGGTCCCCCAGACAGGACATCTGCCTTTTGAGGATTGGGTCTTGGTTTTATTTGGGATTGCATGATCCATGCATTCCTGAAGGTGTTCATGAAGGATTCTGCAGTCTGGGCCATATTTTCCACAGGCCCGGGGGCTTTGAAGGATTCCACCTCTGTTTTGAGGCATGTGAAATTTGCTTTAGAGAAGTTTTTCACTGTGGTTTTCAAGGCAGGGGGTGGAGTCTGGATGTGAATATCCAGTGAGATTAGTTTATGGTCTGATCTTACCAGTGAGGGATACACTTCTGGTCTGGAGCATAGAGTCCTCATGTTGGTGATGATCAGGTCCAGTATGTTTTCCCCTCTTGTGGGAGTGGTAACAAGTTGTTCCATAGCATTTGAGTTTATAAATTCTAGGAACCTTTGGGCTAGGGTGTTGGAGCTAGAGTAATGCTCCCAGTCTATGTTTGGGTAGTTGAAGTCACCCAATATAATGGTGTTTGGAGAGACCTTCATATTTTCCAGTGTTCTCAGGAAGGCCGAGTGGGGTTCCTGGGTTTGGGAGGGTGGTCTGTAGCAGGCTATAAACTGGAAGGCAGTTTTACCCACTGTTAGTTGCACATGGATAGTCTCTGATGCTTTGTGCTTTGCCAACAACCTGGAGGTGTGGGTATCTTTGACGAATATTGATACTCCCCCTCCTTTTTTGGTACAGTCCAAGTTTTGGGGCCGAAAAGCATGGTATGAGGTATAACCTGGTAGTGCTGGGGTGCTCTCTGGAGCCTTGAACTAGGTTTCTGTTACTGCACAGATATCGATTTTCTCCATGCTAAGGAGTTTTGAGTGTGTGCATCTTGAGGTTTAGACTTCTGGCATTGAGTAGCATTACTCTTAGTTTCTTATCCCTTGTGATACCTATAGAGGTGGGTTTGCCTTTTGAGCCTTGCCTAAAAAAGGCACTATGAGGGTAGCAAGAGCCTTTGCCAATATCCGAAAGCCCAGGGGTGACAGGTGCAAGCCGTCCCTAGCGAAGCATTGTGGCTTGTCGAGCATGTCATCCCAGGCTGACAGGCATTGGATCCCCTTTAAATGACACCAATACTTAAGCCAATACTTAACTACTTAATACAATGGCTACTTACTCAGTACTGGAGAATTAGGCATCGCATGGGATTTCTGGATCCACTGGTCCAGTTGATACTCCTTACGTCGCTTCAGGTCAGAATAATGGTGCCTGACCTGGTCACCACTCTGAGGAACACCAGTGGCACTGGTGAGATCACAGGCAAGACTGTTTCAGGCCTCCGTTTTATAATGAGTACCCTGGTACTGGCCCCGCATGATTGTGGACAAGGAGCAAAACCATTAATTTGGACTCCTCAATGCCCCAGCATTGCACTCTAAATCAAGTGCCTTCTCCAACACCGGCCATGCTGACCTTAGAAGGAATCTACAACCAGTTATAGCAAGTATTCCTGCCTGTGGAGCTTAAATATGCCTCATTTTCTGCACTTATTTGTGACTGGCCACTTTTGGAAAAACTCAGCTCTAGGCACGCCTGCTTAGCTGATGTTGGCAGTGTTTAAAATTCCTTTGATAGATATGTGTCTGTTGAAAGTGCATGTTTATGAAATGCTGTCATGGCTTAGTGATTAAGTACTGTAACTATAGTGCACAGTATCCTGAGTTTGAGCCCTGTCACTGCTTTTTATTTTCCTACTGGGCAGACCTGACTGGTTAAGGTACAGTAAAGGAGGTGTGGCTGTGTTTAACCAACTTTGCTCAACTTTGCCTGACTTTGCCCAATGTTGCTCAACATTGGCTCGACGTTGCTCAACGTTGCTCGACGTTACGCTGGTTAGCGCGGTGCGCAGCTATGTGCAAAGACATTGTGCTGGTTAACATGGTGCACAGCAATGAGCAATTGGATTTAAATATGCTCAGTACTGGTAAGATGTGCTTAGCAGTACTTTATATTACTTAAAATAGGGTACTCATGCCTCAGAATGCATAACCATTTCACCTTCATATATATATATATATATATATATATATATATATATATATATATATGGGTTCATGTCTATGGATCGACAACTTACTATATCGACATCCACTTCACCGACATCTATAATAATCGACACCGCAAATCATGGACATTTAACAGGTAAGAGATTTAAATTTCGCTAATCATGCCTACCATGTTTTAGTAAGTATGGCAGTGTTATGTTTAGCATGATTAGCTAAATTTAAATCCCTTACCTGTTAAATGTTCGTGATTTGCGGTGTCGATTATTTTAGATGTCGGTGAAGTGGATGTCGATATAGTAAGTTGTCGATCCATAGACATGAACCCATATATATATATATATATATATATATATATATATATATATATATATATATATAAAATTCGGTCACTACTACATTTAACATTTCAATGCTTTTTACAAAACTTATACATAAAAAATGTCAGGAAATATTTTTGTGATTTCCAGCAGAAAATGGAACGTGCAGTAGTGGGAATGCCTCCTCTTTGTGCGAAGGCTCTAACCACTACGCCATCACTATTTTGCTTAATTTGCATATTTTGCATATATTTTTTCTTATTATCCACTTCTGGTGTCTAAGCTGCTAACTGTAGCTAAAAAATGGGCAAACCCGTGCATACACGAGCAAATACAGGCAGCTATATTGAATGAAATAAAAAAAAAATAAAAAAACTCTTTCTATTTTTAATTTTGTCAGTTGTTTAACATATGGGGGAGTGTAGTGTTACATTGTGCACATGTGAGCGGACTCGCTCATGTAACTTGAAATTGCGGTGTTTCTTCATTGCAGGGGCATGTATTTTTGGACTGCTCGGCAGTCCGACATGCCCCCGACACTGGTCCATGCTCTGTGTAAGCTTTAGAATTGAGGCAGTGAGCCCTCACTAATATGCATGGCGTGCTGCCATCATACTCTTAGACTGGCGCTTCCAGGTAAGACTAATCTAGTCTTACATGGAAGATTAGTAAATCCTGGGGTCTGAGTCAAATTATTAATTCAAAGGCTTTTTGAATACTTGTAATGAAGTTAACACATAGACACATTTTGGTTAGTGTTTTATGAATGGATAAGACAAAACCTAGGAATTTAGGGAGAATGTACTAGCCTGGTACTGTGAAGAACATAAAATGTACAGCTTGTCCAGAATGTAAAAAGAATAGCACCTAAACAATGTTTTAATATCCATACCTATCATCAAAATCTCATTTTAAAGAATAGCAATGGATATTGTAGGTCCACATGAAAAACTTAGTGAAGGCCATCAGTATATCTTGGAAATAACTGATTATTCAACAAAATTTCCTGAGGCAATAGTCTAATGAAGAACCGATACAAATTCAATAGCAAATGAAACTGAACTGCTTTTTTCTAGAATTGGAATTCCCTACACATTTTTACTTTGATAAGTAATAATATCTAGGGAATTCCAAGATAATTTTGACTCTTCAATAATAACAATAATGCTTCCATGATATTGTATGAGAAACATAATGTCACAGCTGTTCTGGGAGAATTCATTATTACAGACTCATATTATCAGACTTTACCTTTGTTTCTGTTACACTATGACATTCTGCAACTGATAAATAGATGGATAGATAGATAGATAGATAGATAGATAGATAGATAGATAGATAGATAGATAGATAGATAGACAGACAGCTAGACATAGACAGATAGATAGATAGATAGATAGATAGATAGATAGATAGATAGATAGATAGATAGATAGATAGGGTCTATATTATATTCTCAAATGCCGATAATGTTGAATCAGACATTGTCGACATGAGAATATCGAACGCTCAGAATCTCAAGCGTGTAAACGGAAATCTCCTTAAGGGGAAATTTCTGTTTACTGCAATGTAGTGCAGTCTCGGAGTTGGTATATTTAAGTAGTGGTGGGTGCAGGGGGGCTTGTCCCCCTGCTTAAACCCATTAGGGTACTTTTTTATTTTTTTTGTCTTTTTATAAAGTCGATGTTTGAAGACATCGACCATATGGTGTTGACCATATGTTGTTCGATGTTTTCAAACATTGATCTTATAATATAGACCCGATAGACAGATAGATAGATAAATAGATAGCTAGATAGATGATAGATAGACAGATAGATAGACAGATAGATAGATAGATAGATAGATAGATAGATAGATAGATAGATAGATAGATAGATAGATAGATACAAATTTTCACTTAAGAGAAACCAAATGTCATTGAAAATACATCAACAAAGGAAAACAGCAGACTAGCATCTCTGTAAAGATGAAAGGAAGTGTTTAAAGCGGTAATACATTTTTAACTGTAATATATATTGTTGTGGTTGCTTAGGCATTGTTTTTGCTTTATCTTGTTCATATGTTATTGGTGCTGAATATTTTCTCCCTGGCCTCCACTGAAAAGGGTGTTTCCTGAGTCATACTTTCTTGGTACGGAAATGCAATAAATAAATGAATAAATAAATAAATAAAATATACATGTGTATTCAAGTAGAAATTTGAGAAGGTTTATTTAGATATGACATTATCATTCATGTTCAGGCATAAATGCATTTAAATGTTATGAAAATGTTATGTACCATAATTTGTTAATCCTGATGGTTTACTGTACAATGTTATGTTAATTCCTTCCTAAGGTACGTGGCATTGCCTCTTATTGCTTTGTATTTTCTATATTATTATTAAGTATGTGGAGCTTTTCTCCCCGGGCCTCTACTGAAAATGGAAATATCTCCAGCTAGACTAGCCCGGTCAACAAATGTAAAATAAATAAATAAATAAAATCTGCAGATCTTGCAGTATGATACGGTCTTATTCTCGTTATATTAGATTTCTGCAAAGAATGGGTATATGAATTGCTTTCTGAAAGGGAAATACAATTATTAAAATAAACACTAAGCCCATATGCATTTACGCCACTCAAATCCCAAACCTACAACACATACTAAAAAAATAATAGCAAGCATAAAAAAGAAAAACAAAAATGTAACAGTAACCACACAGTCAAAAATAGCACCAGCAGAAAAGGCAAAATCATAAATAACTAAGCCAACTTAAGACTAACCTGCTGAAAATATGACTAAACTAATATGGAAACAATTGAAAATATTAAAAGTGTCTCAGAACTAGAGTAGAAAACCAGCAATGAGACAGTCATTCATAAAAACCTACAGAAAATTCACAAAACCCAATTAAATAAAGAACTTTTGCTAGTACAGTAAACTCTTAGTTAACCGGAACTCAAGCAAATGACGCTCAAAAGCAACTGGCAAAAAAATGAAGAAATACAGTACGATTTTCATGTGTTGCATGTCTTTTTCCCCGTAGAAACATACCTCACATTTTTAGAGTTTTAGAGTTTTAAAAAGGGAGATAGGAATAAATTCTCTCTCTCCTCAACCTGAGAACAAGTCAAACCAAACAAATAGTGCAGGTTACAGAATTAGTCAGACCTATTTTTAACAGTAACTCTCAAGCTTTCATCTATATTGAAAAAAGACATCATCAGAACAATTTTAATACCAAAACCCGTTCAGACCAACAGTAAAATTTACCACAGTTCACATACTTAATTACATTATCGAATAATTTTTCAGTGTAGTAGGTCTCAATAAAACTACACTGGTGACACCTGCTATTGGTCCAGATGAGTGGTTTATCTTGCCTGTTGTTGTTACTGTGAAGTATTTTACATTCGGCAAAATAAATGAATGAATAGAAAATGTTCACTTTATTAACAGAAATAATAAAGCTTTCGGGAGATAACCCTTCTTCAGTATTCTGAATACTGAAGAAGGGTTATTTCCAGAAAGCTTTATTATTTCGGTTAATAAAGTGAGCATTTTCTATTCATCCATTTCTTTTGCTGATTTACGGTTACAACGTTTGATAGAACTGAACTACAGGTGGTCTGTTTTCCGTGAAAGTATTTTACATTGGCAAGACAAACTATGTCCTAAATAAGAGGATATACCAACATCTATATAGTATACAGGAAGTGGATAACAGGAGTGCCCTTACCAAGCATTCTTTGACTAGTCCTAGTCATGGTAAATATAAGTTCTTGGTCCTAGAGCAAGTCACAGCTGAAAGTTTTTCTGGGGACTGGAAAAATAGACTTTTACACAAGGAAATGCTTTGGAAACTAAGACTTGATGCCTCTAATCCTCCAGGATTTAATGATAACATAGTGATACTGATTGAATTGAGGAGATGAGCTATCATTATATAGTGATAAATTTTGTGAATGACATAGAATTTTGTCTAGATTATTGTAATAATTTCTACTGTGATGGTTCTTTAAGAAAAGTCTTGATTTTAAATTAAAATGTATTTGTGATTGATTGAGTGAAGGGGAGGTGTGTGTCTTTTTAACTATTTAATTGATTAAGTTGCTGGTATTAAAATGGTTCTGATGATGTCTTTTTTCAATAAAGGTGAAAATGCTAAATAATTTCCGCTATTGGTTTCTTGAGCCCACTGGTCCACATTGCTGTTTTTTTTTTTGTTTTAAATAAACAAGTTGGTAAAACAAATTAAACACATTGTGAGACAAGATCAAGAAAATTTTGAAGAAAATTTATATAAAGATATTGAGCATAATAGGAAACCTTTTTATAGATACATAAAATGTGGAAGGAGTAAAGACAAATTGATAAACTGAGTCCAGATTCTAAAATTTATTGTCAGACATAACAGATTATAGATATATTTCAAAATCTTATGCAAAATAGTTTGACTAGTTGTCCTTGTGACATGGAGGTAGCCTCAGATACTGGAATCAAATTACATTATATTGAAACAGAACCGTGCAAACTGGATGCAAACAAAACACAGGGAGGAGATGGAATTAGTAATAATGACCTGAAATCACTTCAGCAAGAAATTCATAGGATCATGGGAGGTTACTATGTTATTGACCCGGAGGTCATTTCACGCCTAGCAGTTTCATCCCAATGTAATAACACAGTTACTGTATTCAATACCCAGGACTGTATTTATTAATGACTGCACATATCCAGGAGAGTTGTGGGTGCTATCCCCGGTAAGAATTTATGGTGCCCCATCTACTTGTCCAGGTTCCTTTTGAATAGTGTCATAGAGGTGCTCTACTTCACATAAATTGGCAGCTTTTTCCAAAGATGCTACAGGTGCTGGGAGACAAATCTGTCTCTCTAGAACATGCTATTTAAGTCATAGGCCATATTTAGGTCCCTGGAACAGGTAATTCTAGTTCTGTTTGATTTACTTATGTGCAGCAAATTCATTTGGTTTGGGTCTGTGATTGCTCTGTAAGCCATGCATAAGTCTCTCCTAAGAAGTCTAATACAATACTGAGTATAGTGACAGGGACTTTAGTCAGTCTGTGTAAGGCATGTACTGGAGTCCCTTGATTTTCTTAGTTAGAAAGCTCTGAGGTACCTCCAATTGCTGCAGTTGCTTTGTGCAGTACATGCTGAAAGGGGAGTTATACTCAATTATGGGCCTAATTGGTGACGAGTATAGAGGCGTTATAACCTCCTTTGCTCTAGAGGTGATGTCTTTGCTAATTAAGTGTGCTATGTAGAAATCCTTTCGTACTACAATAGACACATGGTAGTCAAAGTTAAGGTCGCAGTCTACTTGTGATCCCAGATCTCTTACCACTTCACAGGCAGAGAGGGTATTTTTGTTAATTTCGTAGTGTGAAGGGACATTGTATTTACTGAAGGGAGTAATGATACATTTCTTTGCATTCAGTCTGAGACCATGACTAACACACCAGTCGGTGGTCTGTGTAAGACCCTCCTGAAGTATGCTGACATCATTTGAGGATTCAATAATTGCACCCAGTTTGCAGTCGTCCATAAACTTGATCAGCCACAGCCCGTTATTTTGGCCTAAATGTCTAAGACGTATATAACAAACAGTAGGGGGCCCAGCACTGACCCTTGTGACATCCTGCTTGTAACATGTCTGCTGGTTAATGTGGACTCACCCACATTGATAGTGTGTAACTGGTTGGTGAGCCATTTGCCAACCCATCTTATAACAAAGGGGTTTACATTCAGTTTGCTAAGTTTATCAGTAATGCCTGAGGTAATGCCTGAGTGTGGGATTGTGTCACAGGTCTTTGTCAAGTCAAGGTATGCTGTGTGCATGGATTTGCCCTCGTCAATGGCCCTAGTCACATTTTTGAAGAAATCCACCAGTTTTAACAGGCAGGATCTGCCCTTAACAAAGCCAAATTCAGTTGGATCCAGGGTATGGAGGTTGCCGATGTCTTTATTTAGAAGGTCTATGATGATATGTTCCATGGCTTTACAGATGAGGCTGGCCAAACTTATGGATCTATAATTCCCTGGGTCTGTTGCTAGATCACCTTTGTGGAGGGGAATAACTGTTGCTGTTCAACATTCTGCAGGGATAACACCAGTGGTTAATATGTGATTGAATAGGGTACTTAATGGTGATGCTAGTTCATGTTTTAGCTTGTTTAGAAGACAGCCTGGGATGCCATCTGGTCCTTTAGAGGCTGTGTTTTTTGCCTTAGACAAGACTTTAATGACCTGCTCTTTGGATATGTAGGGTCCACTAGTTTGGCACATGCTTGGATCCTACCTTTTAAGCTACATACGTAGCTGTAAAAGGCCTTATGATTATCTTTGGCTGTAATTGCTAAGTTTTTCTCAAAGTTACCCTAAGAGGATTTGGCATGTTGTCTTATTTGCCTGTTGTGGCTGAGGATGGTGCTTTTCCATTGTTGGGGGACTCGCATTTGTTTTCTTAGACAGCAACATTTTGAATTTCTTGTAAATTTTGTTGATGGTGGACGTCCACCAGGGTGATTTTTTTTTACTTGGGGCTCTGGCTTTGATTCTCTCTGTAACAGCTGAGGCTATACACTTATACAAGTGATTGTACAGGTCTTTAGTGTAAGCTTTGGTGTAGTTACCACTTCCAGCTGGGGGTGGGTTTTGGAATGCCTTTATGCCTTCCCCTAGGACAGTATATTTTCCTTTGGTGAAGTTTTTAGTCTGACTTTGCCCTTTGTGAGTTCTGCTGTTAGTGCCAGTTTAAAGGTGACTGATTTGTGGTCAGATTTAACTAATGAGGGTCCTACAGTTGTGGTGGTGCATCTGTTTGTCATGTTAGTGAGGACCAGATCTATTATGTTTGTTCCACTTGTTAGGGTTTGAACAATTTTTTCCAAGACATTTGAGTTAACAAAGTCAAGGAATTTTTGTGCTAGTGAATTAGGAGTAGAGTAGGTTTCCCAGTTGGGATAACTGAAATCCCCCATGACTAGAGTGTTTGGCAATATTTGGATTGACTCCAGTTTGGTCAAGTAGGCCTCATGTGCATAATGATCCATCGAGGGGGATCTATAACTATCTATGACTTGAATGGGGGTCTTACCCACAGTAATCTGAACACGAAGTAACTCCATGGAGTTGTATAATCCAACTAGTCGGAAGGTAAATTTATATTTAATATAGATAGAAACACTGCCTCTTTGGTTCTCACACATTCATTTTGTGGCATGAAGGTGTGGAAGGCATTAGCCCTGCAAGACCAAGGTAATCTCTGAGGCCTTAAACCAGATTTCTGTGACTGCAAAGACATCTACATCCTCCATTGATAGAAGTACTTCCAGGGTGTGCAGTTTTTGGTTTAAGCTCCTAGAATTTAGAAGCATAACTATTATTTTGTTATGGTTGGCAATTTTCTCATTGGCAATTTTGTTTTTGAGTCCTCCACATATGTTGATTTATGTGCTGGATGCATACTATGTGTAGGAGTATTGGTACTATGTGCATGAGTAGTGGTGGGCGAGTTGACAATCTCTCCAGTGTTACTGTTTTGAATGCGAGAGAGCAGGGATTCAAGATTTGTGGTGTAGATACATCTCTTGCACTCTGTACTAGAGTGAGTTATTAGTAGAGGGTTGTCAGTGTACATGAGGTAGTTGCTACACTGCCTCAGGAGACCCAAATCAACAAGGCTGGTAGGAGAAATAAGGGCAGTCAAACTGTCCATAATGCTAGGTTTGAAGGGCTGTTATCATAAAGGGGGTACTTTCAGGACTGATTTAGGCGGGCATTGAGAGACAAATACCTCTGGCAATGTTTGTCAAAAAGTAGTAGAGAATCATCAGATAACTTATGTAAAAGATTCTATATGAATGAGAAGTGTATTAATTGGTTCTCTGAGAAAGCAGCTGATGCATGAAGCAGACTACCAAACTGCATTAAAACAAGTACTAGTTTACATATTTTTTAAGACCAGCTTGGACACTTATTATGGGAACAAGTGTTTTCATATATTGACAAGCTAGATGGACATTAATGTCCGTGCTTGAAATATTTGTATGTATGTATGCATGTATGTAGCAGCCTAGTTTGTTTATTTACATGATACAGGAAACATTTTCTACAACTAAATTAGTGAACATGATTTCAAGACTCTTGGGTTCATTTCTCGCCCAGAAATTCATTCTCTAATTTTACAATACTTGTTATTTCATGTATCAGACTCTTGACTTCCATGTATTGTCACCATCTTCAACTAAGTGCTGTGTATATTTCCCTCTACCTGTAGAATAACAGGTGTGTTGTACCTTTTCCAAGATCTGTGTATGCATATAAATGCCAAACATGTCTTCCCTTCAGTGCCATTTCGAAGGTGCAGCCAGCATGTCAACATCTATGTGCATGATACCTAGATTGTTTATAAATTAAAGTTACTTAACTACTTAACCTCATTTGTGATGTGTTTACATACAATAAAGCTGCTTGAACAAGAACCCATGATGCTCGCTTGTTTTATCCTGACCTGGTGAGCAACATTACCTTTCCAATATCATAGATTCTGCAGAGCTCTACATGAATCAGTTGTTTCAGTATTAGATGGCCTCCTTTCCAATTTACTGACTTAGGGTTTTCCAGAGATGCTGAGAAATGTGTTCTCATTATAAAGGAAACACACCATCTTGTCACGGTTTCTGAAAATAGGTACCATGAACCCCACTTGTCAGTCTAATGGAACTGTTTTCACCTTCCGTGCAACACTGAAAAGGCAGCATACTTTTGTACTCAATGAAATCCATTGTTTCTGGTAATTCTAACTTTAAGGCCATCCAAAAGTCCTTCTATCTATAGCTTTGACAAATGCTCCATGTATATGAAATTTTACTTTGCTAGCTTCAATATTTGATGTTTTCTGGCTTTTGATATCTATCAGTTAAATCTGGAGACATTGTGCAGACATTGCACAGAAACCTTTCCTTTAAAACAGTAGTTTGTCGGGTAATGTTTGTCAAAGTCAAAGTCAAAGTAAACTTTATTGTCGATTAGATATACACAGCAGTGCAAGCTGAATGAAATTACGTTGCTTTGGTCCCCATGCAAGATATAACAATGAACACATAGTTTGAATGACAGTAAGACTAATGCACATATGGTAATAATTAAAATATTAACAGCACAATACATTACCACAACTGGACAGGAAGACATTAGACAATATTACACTTGTGGGTATTGCAAGACTATGACTTCACTTTCTAATTGCTTAGAATATTGCACTTTATCAGTAATAACAGTGATAAAGATCAGTTTAGATTGTATTTTGATTACCATTTGATTAGTTCTGGCTAAAGTACATTTTGGTTTGGATTATGGTTATATTATGTACTTGTTCAGTTTGTGTCATCAAATAAAAATAATCAGGTGCTGGGTGTCATTGTCTATTTTTGCTATAACTCTTACTAATTATGGATCTCCCTTATGATGTTTATCTTTTACTCTAGGTTTTATTTCAAAATTAATGGACATTTTACAAATGTCTTTAACCAAAGCTAGTTTTAGTTAATGAAATGCATAATCTCTATCTATTGTCTTCAACATTTTAAATTGGTTATAATAAGGAAAAAGCGTACTTTTTGACTATTATATTATATTATATTATATTATATTATATTATTTTATTTGATTGAACTTGCAATACTTTTTTTATTTCATTTTATTAAATCTTTAAGGACCTTTGTGAAAAACCAATGCAAAAGATATAGAAAATTGGGTGAAAAAAATCTCATCAAAAGGGAGAAATATGGCAGTTACATTTAATATATGCAAAATCATTTGGGATACATTTTTTTCCTTGTTTTATTTCTTTTTTTAACGTTTAATGACCACACATACACAGACCTATATCTTTAGTTATCTATCTATCTATCTATCTATCTATCTATCTATCTATCTATCTATCTATCGAGAGGGTCATAGTTCTGGTCATCAGCAGGTTTTAAAAGTCTGCCCATCTACTTGATACCTTTCTTATCCTCATAAACTCTCCAAAAGGGAAAGCTTCCCGGGTATATGATGGATGACACGTGTTCACAAACAAAATTGTATTTGCAGATGTATTCTTTTTCATGAAGCATAGTATGTATCATTCCATTTTCTTAGAATCATTTTAAATTCAGGAAATGTGCTGTATCCCTTCTTATATCAAATGATTATTTTTGAATCTTGTTTGTCCAATTGACAAAACAGTGAAAAACAAAAAGCTGAAAGTCAGTTTCAGCAAACACAAACTAAAGCTTTTTTTTACAGGGGCAAGCCCCCTATATCCCCTATGGGGAGAGACTTCTGATACCCCCTAACATATATTAACCAACTCTATTGTTGCACAACAGTGGAGAAAAGGCACCTTCCTTTGTACTGTTGTCAGCTGGACTGACAGCAATCACTAAAAACACACGCCCCCCTTACAACAACTGAAAATATAATAGGAAATGTGTTTTTATTTAAGCAGTCACCAAAAAAACATGTCCCCCTTACAGCAACTGAAATTATAACAGGAAACTTGTTTTTAGGCAATCACCAAAAACACACGCTCCCCTTACAGCAACTGAAAATTTAATAGGAAACATGTTTTTATTTAAGCAACCACCAAAAACACATCCCCCCTTACAGAAACTGAAAATGTAATAGGAAACTTGTTGTTATTTAGGCAATCACCAAAAACACACGTCCCTCTTACAACAACTGAAAATATAATAGGAAAGTTGTTTTTATTTAAGCAATCACCAAAAGCACACACTCCCCTTACAGCAACTGAAAATATAACAGGAAACTTGTTTTTATTTAAACAATCACCAAAAACACATGTCCCCCAAAATATAACAGGAAACTTGTTTTTATTTAAGCAATCACCAAAAACACACATCCCCCTTACAGCAACTGAAAATATAATAGGGAATGTGTTTTTATTTTAAAAAAGCCAACAGCTGCTCAAACTCCTTTGAGTCCCCAATTTACACAATTGCCAAACTATCAATATACTGATAATGTTTTGCTACCTGTTTTTAGAAATGTAAGCATACATATACATAAGTCTACCATTAAACAGTCAGATAAACAGATCTACATAGTGAATATACAGAGGAAGTGGAAGTTCCTAGCCATTGAATGTACCAGTCTCGATCAAATTAAAAAAAAATGTTTCAAACTAAACTCAGTTAATTTTAAAATAAAATGTTTAGATGCAATATGACCTAAAAATTTGAAAATTGCATCTAATCCAAACCTATTTTATACGCTTGTATGCAGAAGGTCAAAATCCATAACTACTCAGAAGCAAACTGGCTATCATTTCATTGGAATCGATTTCACCATTAATTCTGTAGAATCTTTAAAGCACAATGGTAATTTTTGAACATGTGGAAGAGGAACTGAATTTAAAAATATGTTCACTTTTTCTAAGAGCCCATCAAGCCCTGAGATAGGTGCTTGTATAACTTAGACATTAAAAACATAGAATTCTAGAATCTGGCACTAACAACTATTGTACTTGCTTTTCAGTCAAGACCTCAAGTCATACCATTTGACACAAAATTTTTGAATTCACCTTTGAATAGCATTCTGTGTTAATCCTTTGATATATGTATTAGTAGTGGCAGTGGTGCAATAGGTTGTACAGTCACCTTTGATGCATAAAGGCTGTGGGTTCTATTCCCCCACCTGGTAGATCAATTACTGACATTGCAGTTCAGCATAAGTGGTGTGCCTGCATTCCTGAGTGTGTCATCCTTCAGATGAGATGTTAAACCAAGGCCTGTTGTGGTAACTCAGGTGGATATAAAAGATCCCATGCCACCCACTGGAAGAGCAGGGAAACTTCCCTGATGCCCTGGCTAAATTTCTCCTAGTAATATAAATACCACCTTAGGTCTCCCCCCCTGAAAAGAGAATGCTAGCCTAGTTGGACTAACCTGATCAACAAAGGGCAAATATATATATATTCATTTATTTAAATGTTTCATTCTTATGCCCTTGGATTCAGAACCACATAATGCACTGTGCAGTCCATCTCTCAGAAGAATGAAGACACTGGCCTGTAGGATAATAGTGGTTTTAATGTTAAAGGTTGCTTATACATGTCCAGGGCTGCCACACTATTGTTTTACCAAAGTGAAAAAAGTGTATTCCAGCATTTGTCACCCATTCACTGCTATGTTAGTTCTTCAGTAGTTAAGTATTGTGAGTATATCTGCGCGGGCACATGTGCATTGGTTAGTAGTTGCCAGTGGGAGCTGGTGACTTCAAATCAAAGGGGGAACTGCAGGAGACAGCTGAAGACATGGTCAGCTACAAGGGGTTGTGGCCAACTAGAAAGGGATGAAGCTTTGTTACAGAAATACTCATTAATTCGCTAATTATTTTACATTCATCTTAAAAAACAGACAAAAAAGTATTACAGTTTTGCAAAGATGTAATTACAACAACAGTAAACAGCAGGGCAATTTGTTTAATTCACACCCAGCCCCAATTCCCAGTGCTTACCCCACCCACAGTATCTGATTTTATCTTGCAAGGTTAAAAACAAAAACAACAAAAAAAAACACAATACTGTCATTAAGGTGAGTATTCTTTTTTTCACATAAGCAACACTGAGTTTAGAGCTTATGGCTGATCTTAATTCACTCAAATGCACATTAGTCTTGCAAAGCAAACTGGAACTGCAGTCATTCATTTGCAACATAAGCATTACCCCACCCCAGCTGCATACCCAAAGAATCTGCATTAAGCCTACAAGGTTTAAAATAATGAAAATAAAAGACAGTGGTTACATTACTGCATTTCTTTCACATCACGTAGCTAAGAACTTGCATGTGATCTTGCTTCAGTTTACCCATACACACTTTACTCATGCAAAAGTAAGTTGTTTCAACAACAAAACATTGATAAGCCATCCTAATTTTTCTTGACTAACCCTGCAAAAAATACTAAGTTAAAAAAAACAAAACAGATGTCATCCACAAATGGGTCTCCAGAACACACTACAGGCCTAGCATCTCTTTGAGTCCTGCCAGGATAGTATATTAAATATAAAGAAAGTCATCAACAGCCCCCAGAAGACATTGATCACTAACATCTGGTTGTACCCCCCCCCCAGAGTATTATGTTAAAGGAAGAAAATCATCAACAGTCCCCAAAACACATTGCCTCCAGTGTTTAAAACTCTGTCAATACTGTTTTATGCTTTACTTCTACACCGATTACAGATATTTCGATTTAATTTACAACTTTTATTTCAAATTTTATAGCATAAATACTGCTAGACAGTTACCAAACAAATCAATACAGTCTTACAGTGAAAACAGACTTAACATTAAAACTTCTCTGCCTTTGATACTCAGTCATTGAAATAGCACTGAAACCCACATTCAAAGAAAATGCATTTGGCCAGTGGCGGGTTAAGTTTACTTTTGGGCTATTTTTAAATCATAGGCCCCTTGCACGCATTTAGGACCATGCAAAAGTTCTTTAATTCACCTTCCTGATTTATTCAATATAAAAGTCACCCGAATAATTCCACATTAAATAAATCTGAATCTAATGAAGAGGTTGCTGCTAGAAAACAGTTTTATATTTCAGAGTTTCCATCTACAAATTCAGTGCCTGCTTCTCTTGAAGAATAAATTGCATATGTTACATTAAAAAATGTAAGCTGGTATGCTAGAATAGGGAATGGATGGCAAACTGAAAAACAGGTTCATGGTTAATAGGCATCTCTATCCAAAGAAGGACATACTCAGGACTGCAGCACCTTAAAATACAAATGTATATGCTGTGGGAGTAGTAGAACCTATAGCCTTCTGCATCAAGATGCAAATATGCTACCTGTTGTGCTACTAGCACTGCTTTAAAAAGTCTATACCACAATAGTTAACCCATTTGCTAAACAAAACAGTTGCACATTTTACAGAGCTGCATCTGGAAATACTGTATGTGTAAGTGTTATTCTCCTAGTGAACATCCCCCACTGGTGCCAATGGTGAGGATTGAGGCCCCATGATTACTGGCCCAGAGGAGGGTCATCACAATAATAATAATAATGATAGGAAAACATAATTACCTCCCTACTGTGCACCATTCCTATTCCAAGCAGTTTAAATTAACAGTTCTGTCTGAAACTCCACACACATTGATTTATACAGTGATTGAATACATAAGTACTCAGTTTTATTTGGCCAGCCATGAATATCAAACCTTAGAGGCTTTCTTCAACAGAAGCACAAGAGGTATATGGTGTACATTAGGATACATAAACTATATAGCATATATATGCATGGGATCAATGTGTGTAACAGTGGAAGGGTGTATGCTGACTCCAGGAAATCCCTTCCGTCATGGCATACCGATGTCTCAGAGTTCATTGTGATGGTATGAGTACAGCACACATCTAGAACACATCAGTGATTACCTGTTCCACCATCTCACATAACCATATGCAATGATAGCAAACTCTGTCCTTAACCTGCTTCGGTTTCATGTACCTTTCAGCATGCTGCTGATATGGCAAAAATGATGGCAGGGGGAACACAGAAACTCATCAAAACTGGATGGCCTTACTGTGGTAGCATGCCCTTAGCACCTATCTGACAGTTTAAACAGCAATGCCAATATAAATTGATAGGGGTTTCCCACTTCAAAGTATACATGTAACATCCAGGTGGTGAATGTTATTGCCAGTTTGGCTCTTTTCAGTGCCATACATGCAGGTGACAACATTAGGATCACAGCTATTCCTTGACCCAGAACTAGCTAGAAGGCACAGCTGAATGTGCTACATGGTCCCCCCACATTCATTACAAATATAGGCTCTGTGTCACTGCAGAGCACCCATAACCTACAGTAACCTACCATCCATCACTCAATTGAGGGACTATCCCTAAGTAACACAGCTATGCACATACTTATGAATATATATACATACACATGCACACATGTAATGCTCTATTTTCAACTGTAATATAAGTCTGGATACATCATGGTCCTGGATCTTGGATGCATGGAAACTAGATAGCAGGCAGTAGGATGCACACATTGCCCCAGAAGGACTCTTTATAGAAGCTCCCTAGTGAGGGTAATAGGTTCATAGGTTCATACTAGGCTATCTGCCCTAGGGCATTTATAAGCCTAGCCAGAGTGTGTTTGGCTTTCGCCACCCATTTTAAATTAATTTTGCTATGCCCTTTTTCGAGGTTAGTATACTGTGCCTCTGTCTAACAGTGACACAGAAGTGATACCCGGGGTAAACCTACGATCTTCCATCCACTCATCAAGATTCCTCTTGAAGAGAGTCAATGAGGGACACTGCCTAACCTGGACTGGGATTTTATTCCAGAGTGAAGGGAGCCTCTGGGTTATGAATCTGTCCCTCCAGCATGTCCTATTTATTTCAGTGCTGAGGTTCAAGTCTCTCGAGCACGTGGCTCAATGAGATTTGGATTTTCTGAGGTGCAGCATGTCCATTAATTCCAGGTTGGACATGGCTTTATACGTTAGGCACAGATTGCCTCTGAGCAGGCAATATGCCACTGAGTAGAGCTGGAGTTTCTATAACCGGGCATCATATGTCATCTGTTTGAGCCCTTTGATCCTCTTGGTGAGGTACTTTTGGGGTCTTTCCAGTTGCTGCAGGTGTCTGGTAAGGTACATCCCAAAAGGGGCATTGTACTCAATTATGGGCCTGATGAGGGATGAGTAAAGAGGCATGATGACCTCCCCTGATCTAGATGTGAATCCCTTAATGATTAGATGGGCTATATAAAATGTTTTTCTAACCACTTTGGCCACGTGGTTGTCAAATGAGAGATTGCTATCAACTTGGGTCCCCAGGTCCCTCTTCTTCTGTACTTAATGGATTACCACCTATGTGGTAATTTGTGGGCACTTTGTTTTTGCCAAAGGGGATGACTATACACTTTTTGGCATTTAGCTTGAGGCCATGGCTCTGGCTCCAGTTATCTGTTTCTATGAGGCCCTTTTGGAGGATGCTTGTGTCGGCTGGAGAGTCGATTATGGCGCCCAGTTTGCAGTCATCTGCGAACTTGGTCAGCCACAGTCCTTCCGTGTTGGCCTGTACCTCTGAGAAATATATACCGAACAAGAGAGGTCCCAGGACTGAGCCTTGTGGGATGCCACTTGTAACTGGTTTGGAGTCTGACATGGCTCCAGCAATTCTAACCATGTGGGTTCTGTCCTTGAGCCAGTTTGCAACCCATCTAGTGACATAGGGGTTTATATTTAAGCTGGTGAGCTTATCTATATTGCCCGAGTGGGGTATTGTGCCGAAGGCTTTTGCGAGGTCCAGGTAGGCTGTGTGGACCACCTTCCCCTCGTCAATGGCCTTGGTGACTGTTTCAAAGAAGTTGACCAGGTTTAAGAAGCAGGATCTGCCCTTAACAAAGCCGAACTGGGTAGGATCCAGTGTCTGTAGGTCCCCAATATCTTTATTTATGAGGTCCATGATGATCCTTTCCATAGCTTTGCAGACCAAGCTAGTCAGGCTTATGGGGCGATAGTTTCCAGGATCCGTTGAGGCACTACCTTTGTGGAGAGGGACCACTGTTGCTGTACGCCACTCTTTGGGTACATTTCCTGTAGTAAGGCTGAGATTGAACAGTAGTTTTATGTTTGGGTTTATCTCTTCTTGGAGTTCATGTAGGACGCAGCCCAGGACACCGTCTGGTCCCATTGATGCTGTGTTTTTTGCTTTGGAGAGGGCGGCTCTTACCTGAGCATCTGAGATGTCAGGGGGGGCAGCACTCTGCTGGGATAGATATTTGCCCTTTTGGTGGGGAGAGGGGGGTTTGCGCTGAACGTGTCAGCTAGCATGTTGGCAATGTCTGTGAGTTCGGTGTATTTTTTGTCATTTTGGACTAATTCTGAGCATATCTGGGAATTCCTACCTAGGTTACTAACATAACAAAGAAAGCCTTGTGATTATCCTTAGTGTCCTGTGCAATTTTTCTCTCGAAGCTGGCCTTAGACGATTTTATGAGTGCCCATAGTTTTTTGCTAATACTGATCAGAGATGCCTTCCCTTTTTGTGATTTTGCTCTATCATGTAGTAGCTTCCTCCTTCTATTGTATAGTTTGTTTATGGCTGGGGTCCACCAGACAGGACTATTCAGGTCTGTAGGCAATGATCTGGAGCATATGGCTAACAGTCATCCCAAGCAATAGTAAACCCTGGTTATAACACCTGTAGACATTCTCTGTCTCTTCTAGTGTAAAATAAATTGCTAACATTTCCTAACATGGTATGTGGCAGAACTTGCACTACTATCAGAAGAAATCAGTCTATCAGTATAATAAACTCTTCCTGATGTCTTCTGGGCAATATATTTTCACATTACGATGTGAGTGACTGCTGAGCTCCTGTAAAAGCAGCAAACAGCAATTTGGACAAAGCATGTTACTATCAGCAGGTGGTCAGGCACTGTTAGTAGATGCTGCATGTAGGGTGTCGACTGAGTTTTATATGTACACAGGCACACTGCCATACTCCTCCCATGCCACGTGTAATATCTGACTAGTAATCCCCCCAGAATCTATGACCTACTCATACCTCTACTAACTGCACACAAACACAGGCACACACACAGACACACAGACATAAACACAGACACACACACACACACACACACACACACACACACACACACACACACACACACACACACACACACACATGTATGTATATTAAACTTCACAGCCACCTATTTCTTATGGAAAATCATGGTAATGGACTTGAGCATTGATGGTAAGATGGCAGCATCTCGTACTGCAGCGGAATCTCCAGCTCATGATTTGCATTTTGCGGTTTATGTTGGATTTGTTTGTTTATTTATTTATTTTACATTTGTTGACTGGGAAAAGTCCGACTGAGCTGAAAATAGCCCTTTTTCAGCGGAGGCCTGGGGAGAAAAGCTCCACAACATTATACATTACATTAAAAAGATACATATTGTGAAGATAAGATAACTAGAAAAATTTACATAAAATATTAAAACATTTTTGTTATATTTACAAGCCATCCTTATTTTACAGGAAGTATGAGATGAAACATAGTCTTACAGTCTTAGAATATTAGTTCTATTTAGAAAATTCTTTGTTGTCAGGTGACAGTTTAGAGGAGGTATTTTAAAAAGCCAAGAGTTTTATTAAGGCTTAAGATATTAAGGTTGAGTGTGACTGATAGGGAAATTTGAGTGGGTAGGCTGTAGAAACAGTGGATAGTGAAGGATAAAGATAGGAGTAGTGGTATAGGCTTGTCAAACTGTTGTCTGTCTTAGAGTCCATTCTAACATGGTAGGGTGTGCAGTTTGCCTGCAACTGTGGTTCTTGTCGAGTCTCTGGGTTTTGCTGTGTTTGAAGATTATTGTACTGGTTACAGCTGTTTAGGCCTTCAGGTTGATGTGTTACACTGAATGTAGGTGAGGAGGCCTGATTTTTGTCTACTGAGTGGGTGGATCCTTTTGATGGTCAGAGGGACGGGACTGATTTCTGGGACGTTGCTGGTGTTGGAATGATGTTGGAGATGGAACAGTGACAGCATGGATGGTGAAGATTCTGGTGTTGGAATGATGTTGGAAATGGAACACTGACAGCATGGATAGTAAAGATTGTGGGGAGATCACTGAACTGGTTGTGGCCATTCAGGCCTTTAAGTGGAGACTGTTGTGCTAAATGTAGGTAGTGGAAGCCCAGTTTTGTATATGAATTGATTAAATCTGGATTGGGTTCTGTTGGGTTGGAGAGGCCTATCAGGGACATAGGATATTGCTGATGTTGGAAATGGAGCTAGCAATAGTGTGGAGAGTGAGAATGGCTGCACTCACTGTGGTCATCTTTGTGATAAATTGAGCACAGTTGATGGAGCTTCTCTGCTTTTGGTTGGCTCAGCCTCTGCTGTTGTTTTTGCTGCTTATGCGTTTTTTGTTTTCATGCTTATGTTGTATATGAGCTTGGAGAAATGCAATTTCATTCAGCGGTGCTATTTTGTTGTATAGTCTGAATGACAATAAAGTTTACTGTTTACATGAGGGAATTTAGTTTGGTGAGTCTAACCTTGTGTAGTAAGACCTCAGGGAAGTGTAGGATAACAGCTGACAATGGCATATGTGAACCAGTCAGCTTCCTTTCCAAAGGAAGAAAAACCTTGGTTAAGTCATTGCAGCAGGAAAAAATTTGCTGACTGTCTACAATAACTTTGTAAGATTTTTTGTAAGCTCCTCTTAGAAGCATAATTTCTTATTCTGCAAAAGTCTAGACTGATTATTGCTTAATGGTAGAACAGATTCATTATCTATTGCCACTATTTATATACAGCTCCCCCACAAGCAGTACTAACTTCTCTTTGCTCAGACTCTTAAAATAATGAAGGCTATTAGGCCTCTGAGTCCAGATGTCCTCTTACTACAAATGGTTATACAGCATATTACATAATTCAGATGGGGCTGTGTTAGTGGTAGTACTCAAATCTGGACCTCACTACAGAGGCACATATTTGTATTTTGGCATGGTCTTTCTCACAGGTATAATACACCACTCAGCCAATGCACATTTGTTCAACTTTCAGGAAACCAAAAAAAAAAAAAAAAGAACAAGCTTCAGTTGACAATGACTTGAGGTCTTTCTCATGCATATTTGCTTTTCAGTTAATTCTGTTTCTGATTAAACATCTAACGTTAAAGTTGCAAGCGATTTGACTAAAAAATACAGAAACTTATTTTTAAAGTTTCAGGTACACAATATTCTCAGTTTTTCTTAGAACCATACCCACACAATGATACAGTATAGCCATTTACTATAATTTGTTTCCATAACTAAAATTGGGTTCCTATTATATGATCGAAGACGCAATCCTTCAAATGCATCTTGATAGAACTTAAAAGCACGAAACAGCAAAATAGCAAAACGGCATATAAGCATTTTTTTTCCCTGGGAAAGAAATTGCTTGGCCTCCTCCGTTACTTTGCCATTTTCCTCACTGTAGTGCGATCTTAGAGTTAGTATATTTAAGTAGGGGGGTGGGGGGCGAAGACCCTCATTTTATGCAATGTTTTGAAGTTTTTATTTTTATTTTTTTTGTGGAACTGATTTTTTTTCCCTGGGGAAAAAAAAATGCTGTTCCAAATGGTCAGGATTGTAAGCTTTTGCTTATATGGGGTTGATAAATCAGTGTTCACTTTTTTAAGTGTTCGCTGATTTAATATAGACCCCTAAAATTAACATACCCATTTAGAAGAGTGACTACTACTTAAATTATGGTTTAACAATATCATCATATACCTTAGTTTTTATTGCAGGGGGCGCTGTCTATGAGACCTACCTGTCATCTTGTCTCTCTGGGAAATTAGACTTACATATTGCTGCACTCAGCATGGAAATTTAGCACTGTATACAGTAATTTAGGTAGTGAGGCATTGTGGGTTCAGTCTTTCATGATGTCATGGCAGGAATTTACAGCTTCAAGAAAACTTTCAAGAGGTGTTGCTTATCAACAAAATTAAATATCATATATCAACAACTGTGTCAGTATTGTCAGTGCTTAGCAATATAATTAAATGTAATAATATCAACAACACTATAATTTTGTGTTATATATGGTAAGAATGTTTCACACATCTCTACTAATTTTTTATAAACATTTGCTATGGACAGTGTAGTAATACCCTTTCATGTGTCTATTTCATCTTCTCAACCTAACTACTCAAGCATTTGGTACATAAATAAGGTACTTAAACATCGTCTCCCCCCTGTAAGCCTGTAATCAACATAGATGAATGAGAGCAGAGAAAGTGATTAATCATACATAGTCAGCCAGTCCTAGATAGTGTGTTTTTCCCCCAAGGGAAATTTGAATTTCTCACACTTCGACAAAGTGAGGTTTGTAAATATCTTTGGATATAATGTTTTTTTTTTTTTTTAGTATTTTGCAGTGCTCCTTCTGACAGGATCATCTACACATCTGCTCAAGCATATTTGCTTTCTGGTTTCAGACCTTGTTAGGTACATATCCCTCAAGGTAATGACATCTTCTTAAAGTGCAGTTTTCAGAGTAAATGCAAACAGCAAACCTTTACTGAGTGGTCTCCTTAGTATACTCAACTACAAGCATTAACAGTGTTTATGCAAGAAGGGAGTTATTTTTGCAATTAATCAAGTTAGGATATCCCCCTAAAATTTTTCTTGAAGCTGAAAACACCTGATGACGTCATTAAGGAATGCACCCACAATGTCTCACTATCTACATTAGTGTATGATCTACTTTATTTCCATTATAAATGCAGCCAGAGAAACGTTTAATACCCTAGTAAGGCAAGTTGTCAGTTATTTCTCACAAGTGGAACACTCTATCTGAAAATTAACTCATGATTATTTATTAGTGAAACAACAATGTAGTAGTTGTTCCTTTAAAGAAGTACAGTGTTTTTATTACCCAGAATGACTTGCATCATTTGCAGTACCTAGCTGGCATCATTTTAGTATTATCATAATGAAAACTGAGATGACAATGAAACTAAAACCTCAAAAAGCATGACATACTGTTTGTTTTCTTTTCAAACCACTTGCAGCTTTATTATCAGCAGTATACCCAGAAGTAAAATTAACTGTAAAACACATGGAAGAGAAGTGTAACAATGCAGTTGTGTACTCATTACTTTCTCTGCATAACTATATTCCCCTTATGTTTTGCTTACAAGATGTTAATAACAGTGAGCTCTGTGTCTTTGAAATGAAGTTTGACTTGAATGCATTACAGACTGTATAACTGCATCATATTAGGCCTCAGTGTTGAAACTTTCTTTGATAAGGACTGGTCTGTGAATATTCCTAAAGGCACTTGGGGTACAGCTGAGATAGTGTCACAAAGAGGTACATGTTAGGTAATGTCACAGCAACCAGTCATCTATGATCCATGGGAGATCCCAGCTGTTAGGCCATGAAGTTTAATATAGACTCAGTGGCATTTGGCTTTGGTTTAGATTAGGAGTAAGTCAGGGCAAAACTCCTAGTACAATGCATTCAGTGACAAGTCACAGGTCTACAGATGGCAGGATAAGAATGCATTTATTGCCTTTAAAAGCTTTTCCCTTAGTACTGGCAACAATAGATTGGCAAAAATGTTCTTTAGCAATTTTTGTAACAGGAGTGATTCCTTTGCAAGCAGATTTAAATTACTTTATAAAATGGGCAGAACTTCAGCTAGAGCGTCATCTGTGTGGAGACATGCGGGAATGGGCGTATCTTCATTGAAGGTTGTGCATCAGGGCTGGTAACTCGGCACGTAAAAATCAACTACCAATCATTAGCGGATCGGAGTTCCGCTGTGGCAACCCTTAAGCGGGAAAAGCCGAAAGACACAAACAAACAAAATTTTGGTTGGAAAATATGACCTCCAACAATAACATATCCTTCAGGAATAATGAAACATTAGACAGAAGAACTATTTTATATCACCAATACATACAAAATGAATATAAATAATACAATGAATGCAAAACAATTTAGAGATAGCCCATTTTGTAACCATAATACTGCTCTCCAATGTGGGTGTTACAGGAAAACAATGGACCTTCCCAGATTGTAGCAAACATTTTTTCCTTATAATGCCTACCTTTTACACATTATTGTTTGCTTACTTCCTTTAATTGCTTTTCTAACTTTCACATCCTTTTCCCTCAACGACCCACTATTGTGTTTCTTCTCTTCAACCTGCAGTACTCAGCGGTATTAAATGTAAATCATTGTAAGCTCTATTCTTAAATTTACTTAAATGTTTTTTCACTGCAAGATTGTCAAGCTTCAATCAATTTCATCAGCTTGTATATATAAACTTGTGTTATATTGATCTGCATTCTTGGTTTTACATCATAGAATCATAGAAAATACAAGGCAGCTGCACAAGGAGGCCATTAACACTTTACCACTACTCAACCTGTGCCTTACCTCATTATTCAGGGAAGGACAGGCCAGTAATACCGGGGGTGAATTTATGAATGCCTATCCAATTATCTAGTTCCCTTTTGAAGGAAGATAGTGAATCACACTGCTTAACTTTGTGTAAAGTTTGTTTCAGAGAAGGTGCAGCCTCTGCATGAGAAATCTCTCTCTCCATCTTATTTTGTTTTTTTGTTTAATTATATTTATGTCTTTGGATCAAGTATTTGTAGGACAGGAGTGATTCCTTTGCAACCAGATTTAAATTACTTTATAAAATGGGCAGAAGTTTAGATGGCACCCTGTTGGGGAACATAAGCAGGACATTTGTTCTCCAACAGGGTATCACTATATGAGGACAGCCTGTTAACACATTCGCAGCTTCACAGCAGCATATTTAACTATCGTGAAACACAGGTGGAAAAAAATGTCTGCCATGTTGTTTTAGTGCTAAACATGTCAGGCAACAGTGACTGAGTAATCTAGCTCTTTAGCATTCTTATAATAAGAGTGGTTTCTTTGCAAACAGATTTAAATTACTTTACAAAATGGGCAGAACTTCAGGCGATATGCTTTTGGGGAACATAAGGAGAACTTCAGATGATACCATACAAACGATGTATCACTGTAGAAGGAGAGCCTGGTAACAATTCTGCATCCACACACAAACATATTAAGCTGCCATGAAGCATGGAAGTTAAACAAAATGACTACTATCTTGTTTAGCTGTTAAATATGTCAGTTTAGCAAGCATCAAGTAAAAAATAAATAAATAAAAAAGATCTGTGATTTCATTTTCCCCTTGAAAATCTTGTTTTTTTAAAAACCCACATTTAGTGAGTATGTGAAAAAAATAAAGCAAAATGAATGTAGTTATGTGCAACAGCACTTATAAGAATATTTGTGTGCATATGTGTGTGTGTGTGTGTGTGTGTGTGTGTGTGTGTGTGTGTGTGTCTGTGTGTGTGTGTGTGTGTGTGTGTGTGTGTGTGTGTGTGTGTGTGTGTGTGCGTGTGTGTGTGTGTGTGTGTGTGTGTCTGTGTGTGTCTGTGTCCTTCTGTGTATGTGTGTCTGTCTGCACCTCTACATCACTATGTGTGACGTGTGTATGTGTGAAGGTGTGCGCTTCTGCATATATATATATACACGAGTCTGCCTGCACCTCTGCATCAGTGTGTGTGTAGACATTTTTAATTACGCATATAATTTTACATGGAAAATATGTCCTCTAACAATAACATATCCTACATCAACAATAAAACATTAGGAAGAACTATTTTATATCAGAAATGCATACAAAATGAATATAAATAATACAATGAATGCAAAACAATTTAGTGATAGCCCATTTTGTAACCATAATAATGCTCTCCAATGTGGGTGTTACAGTGAAACAATGGGTTTTCCAGGAGTATAGTAGATGTTTTTTTCCTTATAATGCCTACTTTTTGCACATTATTGTTTGCTTACTTCCTTTAATTGATTTTTTTAACTTTCACATCGTTTTCCCTCAACGACCTACTATTGTGTTTCTTCTCTTCAACCTGCAGTACTCAGCGGTATTAAATGTAAATTGTTGTAAGCTCTATTCTTAAATTTACTTAAATGTTTTTTCACTGCAAGATTGTCAACTAAAGTTTCAATCAGTTTCATCAGCTTGTATATATAAACTAGTGTTATATTGATCTGCATTCTAGTTCCCTTTTGAAGGAAGATAGTGAATCACACTGCTTAACTTTGAGATAAAGTTTGTTTCAGAGAAGGTGCAGCCTCTGCATGAGAAATCTCTCTCTCCATCTTATTTTGTTTCTTTGTTTAATTATATTTATGTCTTTGGATCAAGTATTTGTAGGACTATTTAATTTATGACTCTATAAGAGTTCTTGATGTACTGAATCCCTTATGGCCCAATAAGTGAGGCACATTACATCACTATGGAGTCTGCAGCATGCTAATACAAGGACAGAGTTTATTAATTAATTTATTTATTTATTGACACTTGATTACCTGGAAAGTCCAACTGACTATGTGTCCACTTTCAGCAGAGGCCCAAGAAAAAAGCTCCAAGGTAGTACTAAAACGTCTTAAAAACAATAATTTTACAGTCTTCAAGAATAATGCAAAAACATCTATTGTTTAAACAATTATAAAAAATTAAACATAATGTGACAACATTGGTTAAAAATAGATACTCCCTGGAATTCAATAAATTCCATGTAGTGTTCATGCAGAGCCTACATGGAGTATTATTGTGTACATAAAGTTCTGCCAGAGGTAGTGGTGCGTAATGCATATTAATGAATCATTGCACGCTTAAACAAGGTTTTGCAGCAGGTAGCAATGCATCTGGCTGCAAAACCTCTCCATGAATGCGAATAGCATTCCCATGTAAGGTTGCTTTCTGTGAAAGGTTGATTGCCCTCAATGTTTGAGTGACAACATGGCAGTTTATTTTCCCTTATTTGATGTATATTAGGATTATTATTAATTAATATTGTATGTGTAATTGTTTTGTCTTCGCTCTCTTTTTTTTATTTGTTTTTCCCATGTTTGTGCAATGCGACGCTTACCTCTAATGGTTTTGGCTATGCTTACATCTTTTGCATGACTGGAACACCCATGTACCAGACATGACCTGGATAATCAAAAATAGAAACATGATGCATTCTATTAACAGCACTGGGCGTCAAGCAAACACTTTAAGTGACACTGTGCAGCTAACAATGTCAACTTTGCAATGACTATAAATACAGGGGATCCCATGTAACAAATCTTGTGACAACAGGTGTTAAGTCTAGGACAAGAGTGCAGATGGTTCTAGGTTCTAGTGCAGGATGTGCAAACTTTTCTTTTACTGTTGTGACATTCAAGATAATACAAATAAAGTGCTACATAGACAAGTGGTTCTCAGCCTTCTTGTGGCAAGAGCTGTAAGTTTAGGACTACTGTACACCTAGTCCTGGGTTCAAAAATGGCATATTCCAGACAATTTTACTCTTGCTCCACATTATAATTAATCTCATGTATAATAACTGACATAGTTGTGCTGATGTATATATGTATATGCATGAGGGCTGAGATATTAATACTGCATCAGTTATTTACCTAAGCAGCTTATCTATCACTAGAGGAGTGGTTTCCAGGTCAGGAATTGTTTTTTATTGGCTGTTTTGGGCTGCTTCTATCCCTTTCAACTTTCTAGCTTAAAAACCAGTGTTTGCATGGGTTTATGCATCGTGCAACGCCACTAAGCTAGGGTAAACTATTATCCATGCCTTAAAGTCTGCTCTTCAAATGTTCCCTTAGATCTTGGTAGCTTTCATCTCTGAGCACTAAAATCTGACCTCTAAGCCCAGAGCTTGCTCAGTACCACAGCAGGTGTCATAGCACTAACAAAAATTACTTCAGTACTTAAAAAGAAGCATAACAGCTACAGTACTTAAATACTAAGCACCTATCCAGGCATGTCTAAAGGTCAGTTCCCTACACTCTCTCCTATTAACCTGGTCAACCCTGGAATCCTGAGGCAATGTAGCCTCATGTCTATGCCTCATGTACACAGACAACCCTCTCCTCTTACCTTCTAACACATCCACTTGTGAGAGATGCACGTACATAGCCAAACTAGAAGCCACAATCTCTCAAACCAAGACTGGGTTAGTCAGTCAAGAGGAGAAGGTTAACACACATTGCACACCTCATAAAACACATAGCTCCTCGGATCACACACCACCACACCTCTCACATAGTAACACAAAACACACACACACTTTTGCGGTGGTTCTCAATAAAAATCTGCCCAAACAGCAAAAACCTCTGAGGCAAAAATGCAAGCAACCATCTCACCCAAACTCAACCCGCAAGACACATAGCCCACATAAACAGTTTGACACTCAACCTAAGCCCCTACGGTAAAACAGTCTACCCAATAGACTAATCATAGGTGACTCAATAGTAAGGCACACTGACGTCCCACTCACTAGGTTAAATAAGAAGAAAGTTATGGTCAGCTGCCTGTCAGGTGCCAGGATTTGCGACATAATGCATGCACTTGGGTCTCTCCACAACAAATACAAGTATGACTCGGTCATTGTCCATGTTGGTGTGAACGAACTAAGACATACATTCATGGACTACATGAAAAGAGACATGGAGGATCTCTCAGATCCTGTAGCCCAAGCAGGTATGCCCCTAGCCCTGAGTCGCATACTACTATTGCCTAGAATGATACCACAGTACAAGCAGAAAATTATTGATTTCAACAATTGGCTAAGTTTCTGGTGTCATTCAAAGGGGATTCAGTATCTGTCTGCCTGGGATGACATGATAGACAGACCTCAATACTTTGCCAGAGATGGCCTGCATCTGTCACCCCTGGGATTCTGGATGCTGGCAAAGGCTCTTGCCACCCCTATAGTGCCTTTTTTAGGCAATGGCCTGAAGACAAATTTACCACCATAACAACTAGAAGCAAACGCAACCTGAGGGTAATGCTACTCAACGCTAGAAGCCTAAATCTCAAAATGCACTCACTCAAGTCACTCCTAAAACTGGAGAACATCGACCTCTGTGCAGTAAAAGAGACCTGGTTCAGGGCTCCAGAGAGCACCCCAGCACTACCAGGCTACATAGCATATCACACCTTTCAGCCCCCAAACCTGGACCAAAGTCCCAAAGGAGGTGTGGACAGAAGCCCCAAAGGTGATGGCATATCCATCTTCATAAAGGATATGCACACCTCCAGACTGGTTGCCCAGCATAATGCATCAGAGATACTACAGGTACAACTATCACTGGATAAAACTGCAATCCAGGTTGCAGCCTGCTATAGATTCCCCACAATGCCCCTAGACTCCCACTCTGCATTTCTGAACACTCTGGAAAGCATTAAGGTTTGACCCAATACCATTATACTGGGAGACTTTAACTACCTCACCATTAGCTGGGAAAATTACTCCTGCTCCAACTCTTTTGTCCAGTGATTTCTGGAATTCATTAATTCCAAAGCCCTGGATCAACTCATTCTCACACCCACCAGAAGTAGAAACATTCTCGATCTGGTCATTACAAACAGGGGAGACCACTGCTCTACACCAGTGATCAACTCCTCCCTGGTCAGATCTGACCATAAGTTAATCACAGTCGATATCCAAATCCCACCCTCAGCCCCGATGAAGTAAACCACAGCGAAAAACTTCTCCAAACCAAATTTTGAGCTTCTAAAGACAGAAGTGACAACCTTCACATCATCCATGCAAACAGGGAAAGAAACTATGGCCTCTGAATCATATCATACACCAAGGAGCTGTATGAGCATCTACACAGGTGCATGGATCAGGTCATACCGAACAGAACCAAGATCATGTCCTCAAAAAAAAGGAAGCCAATCTGGTGGTCTCCTGCCATTAACAAACTCTACAACAGAAGAAGAAAAAAAACTGTTGCAGAAAAGGGCAAATTCCCAAGACTGGAAAAATCCCCTTGTAAATCTCAGCAAAAAACTGAGATCCCTCATCAAAGCCTCCAAAGCTAGTTATGAAAACAAAATTGTAACAGATGCTAAAAACAACCACAAGTCATTCTTCAGTTACATCAAGAACCTGCATAACAATACTCAGGTGTGCTCCAAGCTACTGCACAATGGCCCCACTTATACTGAACCAACAGATATTGCCAACATCTTGGCTGACAGGTTTAGTGCAAACTTTACCTCCCCCCTCACCCACAAAAGGGCCCATCCCAATACCCAAGGAAGGCCAAATCCCTAATATCACGGCTGCTCAGGTAGAAGCCCCACTATCCAAAGCCAAAAATACAGCTTCCATGGGACATGATAATATACCTGGCTGCATGCTACATGAATTACGAAGGGAACTGACACCTCACCTGAGTGCCCTGTTCAACCACAGCCTCAGTTCAGGCTTTGTTCCCACTGAATGGCGCATCGCTATGGTCATTCCACTCCACAAAGGGGGAGCAACTACTGACCCAGGAAACTACCACCCCATTAGCCTGATGAGCCTGATCTGTAAGGCCATGGAGCGCATCATTATGGACCTCATAAATAGGGATATTTGGAACCTTCAAACCCCTGACCCTTCACAGTTTGGGTTTGTGAAGGACAGATCATGCCTGCTCAACCTGACAGACTTTTTCGAATCTGTCACCAGAGTGGTCGATGAAGGCAAGGCAGTCCACACAGCCTACCTTGATCTGGCCAAGGCTTTCAACACTACCCCACTAAGAGATCATTGACTGACTAGGCATTAACCCCTACATCATAAGATGGGTTGCCAACTGGCTCACAGACAGAATACACACGGTGAAAGTAGCAGACTCCAAATCCGACTACCGGGCAGTCATAAGTGGAGTCTCACAAGAATCTGTCCTGAGTCATCTCCTGTTTGATATCAGCTTCTCTGAAGTTTAGGCTAACACCAAAGGACTCTGGTTGACCAAGTTCACAGATGACTGCAAACTGGGAGGCATTATTGACTCTCAAGCTGACGTCGACATCCTACAAAAAGGCCTCACAGACACCATCGACTGGTGCCAGAACCATGGCCTTAAGCTCAATGCTAAAAAGTGCATCGTCATCCCCTTTAGGAAAAACATGGTGTCCATAAACTACCACATCGATGGCAGCCTCTCAACTCCCAAGGTGTGATAAGAGAACTAGGGACACAAGTAGATAGTAACCTCTCCTTCAACAACCATGTGGCCACAGTAGTTAGGAAGTCCTTCTATGTGGCACACCTCATTATAAAAGGTTGCTCATCGAGAAAGAAAGAAGTCATAATTCCTCTCTACTTATACCTCATTAGACCCATTATAGAGTACAATGCCCCATTTGGCATGTACCTCACTAGACACCTGCAACAACTGGAGAGGCCACAGAAATTCCTCACAACGAGGATCCTAGGACTCAAACACATGCCCTATGCAGACAGACTAAAAAAACTACAGCTATATTCCATCTCATATCTCCTGCTTAGAGGCGATCTCTGCATGGTATACAATGCCATGTGTGACCCAGTGTTGCTAGGCATGGTTCACCAGAAAAAGACTCAATCCCTCTGCACCACACATTCCAAGGACCTCAACCTCATCAGCACAATAAACAGAACCTGCTGGAAGGACAGGTTCCTAACCCAGAGACTACTCATATTCTGGAATAAACTCCCCATTCATGTCAAGCAAAGGACTTCACTAGCCCTCTTCAAGAGAAATCTTGATGAGTGGATGGGTAACAGGAAATTTACCCCAGGGATCATTTCGACAGCCTTGCTTGAGAGGGACAAAAGGAACTAATGTCCGGCAACATGACGACTGAGTATTTTCTTGGGCTAGGCTTGTGTTGGCTCCAGTGCCATTAGCCTAGTACTCACCTATGAACCTATGAGTATTGTGCATATATTATCAAAACTGTGACTGTGGGTATAATATGTACAATGTTCATGAAAATATGTTTCAGCTATCCCAGTTGAATAATAGAGTTATGCAAGTGGCTGTATAGGAAATAACCTTGGAATTACATTGCTTGCCACTATTGCATTCTTCTTACCATCACGCAAACAGACACACCCTGGCTTAGCGTGTTTGTGCAATTGTAAGCATAATGCAACTTTCTCAAATATAGCAAAAAACAGTTAGTGCACACTCACAGTGAGTACAATGCAAGCAGTTGGTGGGAAAACATGATCTTTAAAGTGGAATTGGTGGGAAATGCTCGTTATAAATTGAGCTTTATCTATAGGAGACATGGCTAGTGTTGTTGGAGAGGGTGTGCTCTTCCGAACTCAGTGTTGGGATGTTCAGGAGTCCAAAGCATTTGTTAGGCTCCTAGTTAAGGAGCATGTCCCATGCCTTTTGCAGGGTGACTCTTTAGGCTCTCACTATAATTCTAAAGCCTGGAACAGTGTGACTAGGGCTTTAACCAGTCCAACAAGTATTCCACTCACTGGCGAACAATGTCATCATGAGTTTGATAATATCTGTAGGAAGAAGAGGGACACCCTTGATCAGTGAATCAGGGAATGTTGAGAAGGGAACACTCCACAGATGTGTAAGAATACATTGTATCGACTAACTGGAAAAGTTAAAGCTGAATATAGTCAAGACTGGTATTCATAAGGCATTCTGTTTTTTTTTTCTTTTTCCACAGTTGATGAAGAATGAGCTTTGAATGTGAGGTCCCATGGGCAACAGTTGGCAAGGATGAGAGAAGCGTATGCATAAATATAAAAAGTATTGTTATTGTAACTTTACCAGTTAAAAATGGCTTAGTTGTTATTTAATACAGTTGTATAAATTTGAACATGCATATCCCAATGATAAAAGAAAGCATGCATGCATTAGTCTGCAGCATAGCTATCAACTGCCCAGATTTTTGCTGAATGTCCAGATTCTTGCCTCTTTTTTTGATCTGTTTCTCAAAAAAGTTGTGGTTTTCTGGCAAATCATTGAGGACTGAAGTCACAGATAATGAGCATCACAATGTAAGTTAACACAAATCATATCATTCTATTAACTTTCCATTTTTGTAATTGCAATATTTAAAACCTGTCCCTATTTTTGGGCCATTGTCACCCCGTATTTAATGATATGTCCAGATTTCTTGCCCTAAGATGTTGCCAGGTATGGTCTGTAGCACGCAGCAGCAATTCCACTTTCTCAAATAACAGTGATCATGAATCTGTAAAGTGTAAAAGGAAAGTGTGCATGCATTAGTCTGTAGTCCAAAAAAAACTACTGTAGTCAGTGGTTGTGGGTTCAAACACCACACTTCCCAAATATAAGATGTACTATTTCCAGTACTGTTATGTTTTCATCATTAAATATACAATACTGTTACACTTTCCTCATTATAGCATTTTTAAGTCCTTACCTCTATACCTGTGGCTTGAATGTCCTGCTGTCAAGTGTAATCAGTATAAATGGAGGATGCATATGGGCAATCTATGCATACATGAATGATTGCTGGATGCAATGTGATCTGTACTGTAGTGTCTATCTGATAAGAACAAGGTACTATTGAAAGCAATAAATATATTTCTTAGCAGCTGCTAGGGTTAAAAGTAAAAAGTAACAGAAACGAGTGAATTCATTGTAGAAAGCTTAATAAATGAATTGTGAAGTTACTACAGAAATGAGTGAATTAATTGTAGAAAGCTTAATAAATGAATTGTGAAATTACTACAGAAACGAGTGAATTAATTGTAGAAAGCTTAATAAATGAATTGTGAAGTTACTACAGAAACGAGTGAATTAATTGTAGAAAGCTTAATAAATGAATTGTGAAGTTACTACAGAAACGAGTGAATTAATTGTAGAAAGCTTATTAAATGAATTGTGAAGTTACTACAGAAACGAGTGAATTAATTGTAGAAAGCTTAATAAATGAATTGTGAAGTTACTACAGAAATGAGTGAATTAATTGTAAAAAGCTTAATAAATGAATTGTGAAGTTACTACAGAAACGAGTGAATTAATTGTAGAAAGCTTATTAAATGAATTGTGAAGTTACTACAGAAAAGAGTGAATTAATTGTAGAAAGCTCATTAAATGAATTGTGAAGTTACTACAGAAAAGAGTGAATTAATTGTAGAAAGCTCATTAAATGAATTGTGAAGTTACTACAGAAAAGAGTGAATTAATTGTAGAAAGTTCAATAAATGAATTGTGAAGTTACTACAGAAACGAGTGAATTAATTGTAGAAAGCTTAATAAATGAATTGTGAAGTTACTACAGAAACAAGTGAATTAATTGTAGAAAGCTTATTAAATGAATTGTGAAGTTACTACAGAAAAGAGTGAATTAATTGTAGAAAGTTCAATAAATGAATTGTGAAGTTACTACAGAAACGAGTGAATTAATTGTAGAAAGCTTAATAAATGAATTGTGAAGTTACTACAGAAACGAGTGAATTAATTGTAGAAAGCTTATTAAATGAATTGTGAAGTTACTACAGAAAAGAGTGAATTAATTGTAGAAAGCTCATTAAATGAATTGTGAAGTTACTACAGAAAAGAGTGAATTAATTGTAGAAAGTTCAATAAATGAATTGTGAAGTTACTACAGAAACGAGTGAATTAATTGTAGAAAGCTTAATAAATGAATTGTGAAGTTACTACAGAAACGAGTGAATTAATTGTAGAAAGCTCATTAAATGAATTGTGAAGTTACTACAGAAAAGAGTGAATTAATTGTAGAAAGTTCAATAAATGAATTGTGAAGTTACTACAGAAACGAGTGAATTAATTGTAGAAAGCTTAATAAATGAATTGTGAAGTTACTACAGAAACGAGTGAATTAATTGTAGAAAGCTTATTAAATGAATTGTGAAGTTACTACAGAAATGAGTGAATTAATTGTAGAAAGCTTATTAAATGAATTGTCAAGTTACTACAGAAACGAGTGAATTAATTGTAGAAAGCTTAATAAATGAATTGTGAAGTTACTACAGAAACAAGTGAATTAATTGTAGAAAGCGTATTAAATGAATTGTCAAGTTACTACAGAAACGAGTGAATTAATTGTAGAAAGCGTATTAAATGAATTGTGAAGTTACTACAGAAACGAGTGAATTAATTGTAGAAAGCTTAATAAATGAATTGTGAAGTTACTACAGAAACGAGTGAATTAATTGTAGAAAGCTTAATAAATGAATTGTGAAGTTACTACAGAAACGAGTGAATTAATTGTAGAAAGCTTAATAAATGAATTGTGAAGTTACTACAGAAACGAGTGAATTAATTGTAGAAAGCGTATTAAATGAATTGTCAAGTTACTACAGAAACGAGTGAATTAATTGTAGAAAGCGTATTAAATGAATTGTCAAGTTACTACAGAAACGAGTGAATTAATTGTAGAAAGCGTATTAAATGAATTGTCAAGTTACTAATGCTCTCCTTTCCCCTCTAACCCACCCCTTTCCTTCTTTTATTTTTCTATTGTTAATTTTCTTATTATGTATAATTTTGTATTTCTTTGTTGTTACCAATTTTTAATTTATTATTTCTAATTGCGTTTGCATTTTTTATTTATAATTATTTATAATATTGTTTTTCTTTGTTATCTTTTTTGTTTTCATAATTTTATTATTTCCATTTTTTTCAGTTATGTTTTATTTAATTATTGTATTTTAATGTATTTTTTTGTATTTTATTACTACAGAAAAACAGGGTAGGCAGGTCCCATGTGATCCGCCTATGCTCACTCCACTGGCTACAGTACCAAGGCCCCATACTTTTGGGCTGCAGCCTTACCGCACCACCCCACTGACCCTGCACTATGTGGGACCTCAGGTAGTTCTGCCCCAGAGGATAGGCCTGGTGGTCCCCTCTGGGAACAGTGGAGGAGGGGGTGCATTTATCACCCAGGATGAGTTGCCAGGTATAGTTTGAGAGTTTATGTGCTGCACAGTGGGCACATGCCTACACTGGATGGAGAGCCTGCTTTCCATCCTGGTACAGAGTAACCATTGTAGGAGCAAACGTCAGCCACTGCAGCCAACAGTGCAGTGAGGGAGCAGTGATGACAGCCCACTGGGTGAGGAATTATGTTGTCACTTCTCTCTCTGGAGGTGACAGTCCAAATTCAGCTAAGATTCTGTACATGTGATCAGTTGTTACTGTTGAAGAAATTGTTAGCTATGGTTCTTTCCTACATCTTTCCTACACATTCCTGCCCTCCTTTCACTTTGCTTTCTCTCTGCTTGCTCCCCATTTCACCACTTTCCTGTTCCCCCATTTCTTTCCTATAAAAAAAATCTGTGTGTGAGGGAGCACTATGCACAGTATCAGTATTTGTGACAACTGGAATTGGTGGGAAACATCATTGTAGATTGTCTGTTGTTCGCAGAGAGGTTTTAAGATTTCATGCTTAAAGTCAGGCTTTCCAGGAGTCCAAAGTGTTTGTTGGATTCCTAGTGAATGAGAGCATTTACTTTTGGATTTTGGAACATATGAAAATGGTGTGTGTTGCTTACCATTGTGCAAACACAAGTAATGTGTTTGCACGATGGTAACCCGTACAGAGATGGCAACCAATATAGACATGAATACATAAGTACATAACTGACATGGTATTAGTGTGTCACCCCTCAGGAATATAAATATTATATAAAATACACTAGTTCAACTGCTATAATTAAGATTGACTATAATTTGAAGTGGGACAACATTAAAACAGAATGGAATATGGCAGATTCGAACCCTGGACCTTATGTATGGTAGTTTTACACTTACAGCTATTGTCACAAGAAGATTGAGAAAACAGTTGTCAGTGTTTAGTTTCATTGCTATATACTGCAATGTCACAACAGTAAAATAAAGGCTGCAACCCTTCTAATAGAACCCAGAACCCTAGACTTCAGCCCTAGACTTAACGTCTGTATCCACAGGCTAAGATGCATGGCCATCTCCTACGTTAGTATTAATTGCGAAGTTCACACTGTTAAATTCGGTGCAATGGCACTTAGCGGGTTTGCACCAGATACAATTGCATTAATAGAATGCATCTGATGTCTACGTTTTAGATGTTTGGGTCCTGTCTGCTACATGGATGGTCCAACCAGGTTGTGCACAACTACTGCGCTACTGTGTGCACAAACCAGCTGAGCATAGCCAAACCCATTTGCGCTAAGCGCATTACCTCACAATCAGTGGCCCAAAAATTAAGAAAAAAAACAAGTAAAAACAGGCAGAAACAGAAATCAATGTATGGCATACACAATAGAATATGTTAGTATACATGAGATATGCCTACATAGGTCTGGATTCCAAATAACCATGCAATGCACATTCACAACACAGGATGGGTGTGTCAATCCTGTTTTTCACAGAAACACATTTGCAGCAAACAGCAGCACTCATTCAGCACACAAACAAATTAAACCGAATGTACAGACATATTAAAACATTACATGTTATTTGTACATTTAATGGAATGTTTATCTGTGCACATACTGCACTTAGTGATTACACACCCTGTTATAGGTTCATAGGTTGGTACTGGGCTATCTGCCCGAAGGCATATATTAGCCCAGCCACGTTGTGCGGTATTCACCGCCCCTTTAGTAGTTCCCTAGATCCTTGTACTAGCAGCTAGTACCCTTGGTCCCTATCTAGTAGTGCTGTTATGATTATTGCTTGCAAATATGCAGCACTGTCTTATCTTTCTGTGCTTCTTGGTCATTCAGCAGTTATCTGGGCAGTACTCTGACACATACAGTGTGTAAACCATTTGTTATTATTGCACTTGCAATGTCAATGGATTTTAACTGGGAATAATATAATATGCAGTTGCCAACTAATGAAAGCCAGGTTGGATGGCACAAACAACCATAGACTGCCCTTTCGGGGATGGTGGAACTAAAGTGTGTTCCTGCTGCAGCACGAGCAAGGATATGTTGCTCTGGTTGCTCTGCTTGTTTGAAATCCTGTCTGTTGTTTGATTTACTGAGGTCTGTGAAGTCAGAAACTGCTATGTGTGTCCTTAATGTTGAATTTTCTCTGTAATGCATTCACAGTACAAAAATATGGGTGAAGTAGGAGGATGGTTTTAGGCTACTAGGTGGTGAGTCAGTGTGCTATGGCTTATCTCCTAGCCAATGCAAGGACATACTGAGCATGCCTATGTCTGGCCACACCCACACCAGCTGCTGGTTTCCCCTCTGACACCTCTTCGGCCTGTAGCTGTGGTGACCTTGGCATTGTTGGGAAGATGTGTTCCCCTTATTCTTGCTGATCCTGCTGCCACTATTTCCACAACATTAGCTTGGGTAGTATAACATATACTGTGAGCATTGTGGGACATGTCAATGGATTGTAATGGAGGCCTTGGCCAGCTGTATGTAGGCACTGGAACCATGACTCATGCAGCCCAAAACCATGCTCTATGACATTACAGGTTGGACCATGTGCCTCACTAAAGTGTTCTTCTGTGTATGCATGTGCTTCTGATGGATTTCATCAGCCATGCCTCTAGTGCATAGCATATATCCACCCCTAAACAAGCCTGTGGGATATTCCCCATAGCAGAGATCCGGTGCAATTGGGAGGTGTGGCACATATGGGAGTTGAGTTAACTGCCAAAGTTGCCAGCAGATGCATTTAAGATGATTCCCTTGCCATCACACATGACTTGACAATTGATCGAATGATAGACCTTACAGTTAATATAGACCCTATACTGTTCCCCATGTGTTGTTTTCATGTGCACATGACTGTGATTTATGTCGCACATTACTTCAGGGTAGTGCACTACATGGTACAGTTGTAGCATTCTTGTGGTCCTCTCCTCAGAACTAATGGTAATATATATGCGCTCCCTGGCATGTTGAAGCATAGCATGCATGATTTTTTGGAAGCTCTTGGATGCTGATGCCTATGACACACCAAGAATGTCCCCTATTAGTCTGTGAAAGGTACCTGTGGCTATGATTCTAAGTTCAACACATTTAGTTTCCACTAGGATGGGTTCCCTGCATTTGTCTCTAGCTCTGAGTCAAGGCTGTCGAAGGTCCACAGTTTCTGTACCATGTCCCTGGCCTGCAAAGTCTTCACCTTCTCTGCCTATGCTTATTGGCAGCAGCAATAGCATTGGCTTCAGCATGTAGTACAGACAAATGTATTAAAGAAGCAGCAGCTACTAACATGTCTGTTTATACTTTGTGTCTGTACTCCACTAATTGTGAAATCTGCATAAGAAACAACATGGAGTCTACATGGATGCTTTTCATCTTGTTGACTAGCCCCACAAGATTGGTTGATTAGCATGCAATTCATCTGCTTATGCTTTAATTAGCATCTCTAAAGTACAGACTAACACAGATGCAATCCATTACTAATGTACTCAATTATAAAAAAGGGAAATGTGTAGCTAGCCAAATTGATGTCAACGAGAGTTATTGCATTGCTTAACTCAGTGAGACATTTCTTTGGAACAGTATATCTCTATAGAGGAGTATTGTGCTCCAGCAGGTATGTACCTACTTTGTTACCTGCATAATACACATGTGGGAATGCATTTAAGAATACAAGCAATGTCTTTCAGCTTCTCCCATTAGGGGTCGCACCAATGGATCATCGGTCTGCAGATTGATTGGCAGTGGAGTTTTTATGGTGTTGATTTATCAGCCCAGTGCCCACCAGGAAGAAGTACAGAACTAACTGAAAAAACAAGCCACCCTGGTGGAATCACAAAATCAGTAGGCTGTGTAACAGGAGGAGGGAAATCATGGCAAAAATTAGGAGGTACAGCACCCAGCAGGAAAAAAACACTCTCATCAAACTTAACAAACAACCCAGAGGACAAATAAAGTCTACCAAAGCCAAATTTGAGGTAAGTTTGGCCTCCCAGACCAAAGACAACCACAAAGCATCCTTTAGATATGTCTGCAACCTTAAAGACAATACACAGTTGTGTTGAGAGCTCATTGTAAATGGAGCCACCTATACTGAGCCAGAAGATATAGCAAACCTCCTGGCTGATAAATTCAGCTCCAACTTTACCCTTTTCTCACCCTCAGCCTTCCCTCAGAAAATATCATCAAATATAACTCCCCCTACTATCACTAGGGGACAGGTCCTTAATGCTCTCTCTAAGACCAAGAGCACTGCAGCAATGGGCCCAGACAATATCCCAGGATGCCTTCTAAATAGCATGAAACATGATCTATCAGAGCCTCTGGAATTACAGTTTAACTGTAGCCTCCAAACAAGCTTTGTGCCTCATGAATGGAGAAAGGCAGAAAGGCAGAAAGGCATCATCATCCCTCTGCACAAAGGTGGGCCATCTACAGACTCTGGAAACTACAGACCCCTAAGTCCCACCAGTCTTATATGTAAAGCCATGGAAAGAATTATCATGGAGTTGATCAACAGAGATATAGTAAACCTCCAGACACTGGACCCAATCTAGTTTTGTTTTGTCAAGGGCAGATCATGCCTACTCAACCTGGTGGACTTCTTTGAGAAGTTCACCAAAGCAATGGATGAGGGCAAAGTCATTTACACTGTTAATCTTGACCTGACCAAAGCATTTGATACAATACCCCCACTCGGGCATTATTGAAAAACTCAAAAGGTTAGGTTCAAACCCATATGTCACCTGGTGGATAGCCATCTGGTGCACAGACAGGACCCAGGAAGTTAGAATTGGGGAGTCCACCTCTACAAAGAGGCCAGTCACAAGTAGAGTCCCTCAGGGATCAGTCCTTGGAATGCTCCTTTTTAGCATTTACTTCTCAAAAGTCAAGGCCATGTCAGTGGTCTCTGGCAGACTAAATTTGAAGATGATTGCAAATTATGAGCTGTCATTGAATCTCACACTGTCCCCAGTGTCCTCCAGGAGGAGCTGACACAGATAAAAAACTGGTGCCAGAGCCATAGACTAAAACTAAATGCCAAGAAATGCGTAATAGTATCATTTGGGAAGTCATCTATCCCTGGTAACTATCATATTGACAACACACCTCTTAGAGTTGACCCAGTAGTCAAGGATGTAGGGACACACATAGATAGTAATCTAGTATTTGACCTTCATGTGTTTACAGTGTTGAGGAAATCATTCTATGCTGAACAACTTATAAACAAAGGTATGGCATCTAAGTTCAAGGAAGTCATTGTTCCACTGTATTCGGTATTCATCAAACCTATCATTGGGTACAATTCCCCCTTTGGTATGTATCTAACCAGACATATCCAACAACTTTATTGGAAAGGCTGACCTAGACTCTGCTACACTTTGCTGTGAGGGAAAGGTTGGTTTGCTTTTTATTTGTTGTATTTTGTATTAGTTTATTGCCTTTTTATATTTTGAGTGCTGTGATTTGTTTTCTTTACCTTATGTTTTGCTTGTGTTTTGCTTTTAACTGCATATTAAAACTTCAAAAGACCCCACAGCTCTGTCTCTTGTGAGTCAGGCAGACATTTTTCCCACACTCCCACCCTGTCACTGTTGTGTTCTTAAATACCACTGTCTTTCTGGTTGCCTGCCTCTTATGTTAATTTGACCATATATCTCATTTCCTCTCTGCTTTCACTGGCTTGTGTGAGTAAGCACAAAATTATCATTTTGTGAAATCACTCCCCTTCGACTATTTAAATTTATTGGCCATTCTACTGTATTCCATAGTACCAGTATACAAAAGTGATCACCCCTTTCAATCTATCTTGCTGTTTTAAAAATAGTGACTCTCCACTAAAACATATCTTTTTGGACAGGTAAAACTTAAGTTACCTACTTTGACATCTAACTTCTCTAGTGCACACTGCAGTGTTTAGGATAAACCATTTTTTTTCATCTTACCTTTAAGCATCCTTGTGACAAGCACTTGCTCGAATATCTGCTGGAAAGCACTAGGAAGCCTTAAACTGATACAAACACTCAACTCTCCTTATTAATAAGGAGAAATTAATCATAGGCACTAAACAGCCTATAATTGCAAAGTACCTTGCTAAAGTAAGGGAAAACAGCTCCTGTACTTTTCAAAAAAAAGCACCAAACCAGGCATGTCCAAGGGTCAGCTTCTGTTGATTTCTCCTGTCCACCTGGTGAATCTGGGCATACTGGGGCAATTGCCTCATCTACACAGACAACCCTCTCCTCCTACCACGCAACACTACAACCTGTGAGAGATGCACTTACATAGCCAAACGAAGCAAAGCTCTCTCCACCCAAGATTGTGCTAGACAATCAAGAGGAGGTTAACACCTGCACTACACCTCAAGCAACACATAGCCCTTCTAAACTCACATCACCAACACCCACACATAGCAATACTAAATCCACATATGCGGAGGCCCTTAACTGTAACCTGCCCAAGCAACAAGGACCTCCGAAGCTGAAATGCACACCAATCACAACCAAAGTGTCACATAGCTCACAACACCAGTGTGCCACCCAGCAACAGCCCCTAAGGCAAGACAACGTATCTAACACTTTAGTCATAGGTGACTCTATAGTCAGGCACACTGATGTCCCACTCACCAGGCTGGACAAGGAGAAAATTACAGTGAGCTGCCTGTCAGGTGCCAGGATCTGCCACATAACCCATACACTCAAGTCACTCCACAACAAGTACAAATATGACTCTGCCATTGTCCATGTTGGAGTGAATGACTTGAGACGTACCTCCCTGGGCTACATGAAAAGAGACATGGAAGAGCTCCCGGATTATGTGGCCCAGGCAGGTATGACCCTAGCCCTGAGTAGCATCCTGCCTTCACCCAGAATGATTCCACAATATAAGGACAAAATGATTGACTTCAACAATTGGCTAAGCTTTTGGTGTCATTCAAAGGGGATCCAGTATCTGTCTGCCTGGGACGACATTATCGACAGACCACAATGCTTTGCCAGAGATGGCCTGCACCTGTCTCCCCTGGGATTCAGGTTACTGGCAAAGGCTTTTGCCACCCCTATAGTGCCTTTTTTAGGCAAAGTTCAAAGGAAAAGCCACCATCGTAACAGGTACAAGCATGCAAAATCTGAAGGTAATGCTGCTCAATACTAGATGTCTAAACCTCAAAATGCACTCTCTCTTGAGGCACTCCTAAAAATGGAGAAAATCGTTATCTGTGCAGTAACTGAGACCTGGTTCAAGGCTCCAGAGAGCACCCCTGCAATGCCAGGCTACAACTTATACCACACTTTTCGGCCACCAAACCAGGATCGAAACACTAAATGTGGAGGAGTGTTCATATTCACTAAGGATAATCACACCACCAGGTTATTTGCCCAACACAATGCATCTGAAATTCTCCAGGTGCAACTGACACTAGGTAAGACTGCAATCCAAATTGTAGCTTGCTACAGATCCCCCACCATGCCCCAAGATTCTCACTATACCTTTCTAAACATACTGGAAAATATTAATATACAACCAAACACCCTAATACTGGGTGATTTCAACTACCCTGCCATTAACTGGGAAAACTACTCGTGTACCAACAACTTTGCCCAATGGTTCTTGGAATTCATAAATTCCAATGTCCTGGATCAACTAATCCATAGTCCCACCAGGGGCTCCAATATCCTAGACCTGGTCATTACCAACATGTGAAATCGATGCTCCACACCTATGGTCACCCCCTCGTTGGTCAGATCAGACCATAAGCTAATCACCTTTAACATCCACATCCCACCCCCACCCCCCAGTAAGGAAACTTCCATAAAAAACTTCTCCAAAGCCAACTTCATGCTACTCAAGTCAGAAGTTACAAACTTCATGACACCCACACAGATGGGAACTGAAAGTTTGACTGCTGAGTCCTACACTAAGGCATTGTACAAGCACATCCACTCATGCATGAATTGTGCCATCCAAAATAGAACAAAGATGCTCTCCTCCAAAAAAAGGAAGCCAATCTGGTGGTCCCCTGCCATAAACAAACTTTACAACAAAAGGAAGAAATTGTTGCAGAAAAGAGGAAAATCCCAGGATACAAAAAACTCCCTTAGCAGCCTCAGTAAGAAGCTGAGATCCCTCATAAAATCCTCCAAAGCTAGTTACGAAAATAAAATTGCCAAAGATTCCAAAGACAACCACAAGGTATTCTATAACTATGTCAAGAATCTAAATGGCAATGCTCAGATCTGCTCTGAGCTACAACAGAATGACATTAAATATACTGATCCCAAGGATATTGCCAATATCCTGGCAGATCGATTCAGTGCCAACTTCACCCCCCTCTCACCCCCTAAATGACCCATCTCAATACCGGAAGATTGCTAAATTCCAGTAATAATGGACACAAAGGTAAAAAATGCACTCTCCAACGCTAAGAATAAAGCATCCATGGGACCAGATGACATCCCGGCTATGTACTACATGAACTACAAAATGAACTGGCACTTCACCTAAGTGTCATGTTTAATCATACCCTCACCTCAGGCTTCATGCCCACTGAGTGGCGCACAGCTACAGTTATCCCACTCCACAAGGGGGGATCCGCCTTGGATCCCGAGAACTACCACCCCATCAGTCTGACAAGCCTGATTTGCAAGGCCATGGAATGTATTATCATGGAACTTATAAACAAAGACATTGGCAACCTTAAAACACTGGACCCCACCCAGTTTGGGTTCGTGAAGGGCTGATCTTGTCTCCTGAACCAGATTGATTTCTTCGAATCAGTCTCCAGAGTCGTGGACAAGGGTAAGGCAGTCCACAGAGCCTATCTGGACCTTGCCAAGGCCTTTGTCACCATCCCCCACTCTGGAATCATAGATAAACTTACTAAGCTGGGCATTAATCCCTACGTCACTCGATGGGTTGCCAACTGGCTTACTGTCAGAACCCACACTGTAAAAGTAGCTGACTACAAATCCAGCTCCAGACAAGTGACAAGTGGAGTACCTCAGGGTTCAGTCCTGGGACCTCTCTTGTTTGGCATCTACTTATCTGAAGTACAGGCCAACACTAAGGGACTCTGGCTAACAAAGTTTGCAGATGACTGCAAACTGGGAGACATTATTGAATCCCCAAATGATGGCGATACTCTACAAAAGGGCTTTACAGAAACAGATGATTAGTGCCAGAGTCATGGGCTCATCTCAATGCCAAGAAATGTATAGTTATCCCCTTTGGGAAAAAACATGTACCCATGAATTACAACATAGGTGGCAGTACACTAAACACCGACAGTGTGTGTCTCACCTTCAATAACCACATTGCCACAACAGTCAGGAAATCCTTCTATGTGGCACACCTCATCACTAAGGGCTTTTCATCCAGAAAAAGGAGGTTATTTTCCCACTGTACTCATCCCTCATTAGACCCATTATAGAGTACAACGCCCCATTTGGTATGTACCTCTCAAGACATTTGCAACAACTGGAAAAGCCGCAGAAATACCTCACTAAAAGAATCACAGGCCTAAAGCAGATGCCCTATGCTGACCACCTTAAAAAATTCCAGCTATACTCTGTCGCATATCGTCTACTCTGAGGTGATCTCTGCTTAACATCCAAGGCCATGTTAAACCCAGAGCTGTTGGAAATACTACATTTAAAGAAATCCCAATCCCTCAGAGCCACATGCTCCAGGGATCTAAACCTTGTCATCACAATAAACAAAACATGCTGGAGGGATAGGTTCCTGACCCCGAGACTCCCCAGACTCTGGAATAGACTGGCCATACATGTCAAGCAGAGCACCTTTTTGGCCCTTTTCAAAAGGAACCTTGATGATTGGATGGGAGAAAGGAAATTCACCCCAGGGATCACGTCAGTCGCCCTGCTAGACAGGGGTCCAGAGAAGTAAATAGTGTGGGAAGAAATAGCCAGGGAATTGTTATGGCTAGGCTTGTATAGGCCATAGGGCCGATAGCCTAGTACCAACCTATAAACCTATGAACTGGAACGACCACAGAGGTTCCTCACTAAAATAATACAGGAAATAAGTAAAATGTCCTATGCAGAATGCCCCAAGGTCCTCTTCCTGTATTCTGTTTCCTACAGACTTTTGAGGGGAGATCTATGCCTGACACCCAAGGCACTGTCAGACCCCACTCTGATGGACCTCCTGCATATAAACAAAAAAAAAAACAGCACCAGAATTACCCATTCTAAAGACGTAAACCTTGCCTATGATATAAATAGGACCTGCTGGTGAGATAGGTATGTATCCCAGAGACTACCCGTCTATGGAACAGGCTCCCCATTCATGTGAAGCAGAGTTCCTCCCTAACCCAATTGAAGTGCAACGTGGACAACTGGATAGGAAACTGGAAATTCTTTCTGGTTTAGCACCTATGTCTCTAATGGACACAGGTAACCTGTAAATGGTTCATCTCTCAGGCCCATGTTTATACTTATCAAGGGTATCAGAACTTGTCAGAGATTTGGGATGCATGACTAGGCTTGAAAAGACCCTTATGGTCATTAGACTAGTAAACACCTATGAACCTTCACAGAAGGTACACACACAGACATAGATACACACACACACACACACACACACACACACACACACACACACACACACACACACACACACACACACACACACACACCTACTGCATGTCTTTAAAACTCAGTCTACCATAGGGAGGACATGCAGACTCCAGACAGAAGGCGCTCTCCAGCCAAGAATCAAACTGGAGACCCTCTTGCTGTGAGGTGGCAATGCTACTGCTGCACTAATGCAGCCAACCTGGAATGTGGTTAAGAATAATGTGCAGTAAATCTGTATGCATTACTTAGTAGTGTAATCATGGCATGACGTTGTTTGTCAAACCATTTCAGAGGTACAGAGGATGTAGAAGAGCTGAAAATATAATGCTGTGTGATAACTATGTACACATGTTTCATGGAAAAGTCCTTTGATAGCACTTTTAGCATTTTAAAGTGGTTTGGTTAGCATAATTTGCCCTTAGCCTGTTAATTTGTTTGGGGGGGGGGCAAAAATGAGTTCCTGCTATGGAACAAACTGCAATGGACTATTACTTTGGGTGGGTGGGCATAGTTGAGTATCTGCTATTACACAAACAAGGATATGTTTCTCTTGTTACTCTCCTTGTTTTGTATCCTCTCTCTTCTTATTTTTGGTCATATGCTGACTCTTTCATGTTTATCCAGGGGTGAATCCTGACAGCATTCCTTTACTACTTTATCTATAAACTGTTAATTTGTACTTATGTGATCCTTATATGTATTATCAATTTTTTTTTGTCTTTTAGGACACAAAATGTCTGTTTGACATAGGCCCCCATTTACCGAGGCAGAGAATGACCTCATCCTTGTGGCCTTAAGGCAAATTAATGCAGTACTGCTGGCCAGGGGGTGGGTCAATATGGCTGAGTATACTGCTCTCTGGAATTAATTAGTCTGTATCATAAATTCTGTTGGCTGACACAGCCGCACCTATGAGCAGGTGTGTCACTCAGCCACATATATTATTACCACTGCAAAGAGGTATGCAGCTGCATGTGATCGGCAGATAACCAGAGGTGGGCCTGATGCAAAACCCTGTCTCACTGCAACTGAAGAATTCCTGGCAAACATTGCCACTCAGGACAGCTATCACCAATCAACGACAAAGTACACCCTGGATGTGGGCACCACTCCTGCTTCTCAAAAGGAGCTTCCAGGTATGCTTTGTTAGATCATCATTAGAATACTGTGGCATTCTGAAATATTTTCCATAGTTTCTATGCCTGTGTCAGTTGTTTTTTGCATGGGGGAATTTAAGATTGCTAAAGTTTTAAACTTATTTTGAAGTTGTCAGCCAAAATCTTGTTGACATTTGAGTTACTGCAGATATAGATGAGTAAATGTATTACCCCTTGTTTTACTGGTAAATGTGGTACTGTTACTATTACCTCTTCCTTTACTTATTTTAGGATTTCAGAGACATAGTCCTCCTGCAGTTGGTAAGCAGAATACATTTATGTCAGTACTGTAGATACATTTCAAGATATCTGATAATGTGTCCTCTCAGGCCTACTGCAAATATTGCTGTACTGTCTGTAATAACAGCAGCAGTGTAAATTGATTAGCATATATTGCAGCATAGTAGTGCAGGTATTAATATAATCCTGTGTTTCTCCCTTTTATGATAGGTGATTATAGAAGTGGTTCTTTGGTCCTAGCACCACCTAATGTCAGTGTCTCATCAGACTCTGATGATGATGATAGTCAAAGTAAGGCACAGACAGGGTTGCAGAGACTGAATCTGATACAGAGGTTGACACCAAGTGACCTCTCTCATTTTGCACAACCAGTATGACTGCACATCTCCAGTCCACTGATACCACAGATATTGGGCAGGTGGAGGGTGAGGACATTGATCAGGGAAGTGTAGCTACTGTGGCTTCAGGGCCTGTTGACTGCTGACAAGGTGCCACATAGGAGGCTTGATCGGGGTCCACAAAGGAGGCCTGCTGTCCCTCCTCCACCTGGTGCAGGTGTCTCTTCACATGCAACTCAACACATGTTTAGGGCCATCATGGAGGCACAGGCATACTCAGAAAGGCACTGCATAAAAATCCACAGGGATTTAATTTAGATGTGGCACAGTCTGACATCCCTGATCTCCTCCACTATGTTGTTTATTCCATGGATCAGATGAATAAGATGTTAGAGCAAGGGGTGTCTGTGATGGTGTATGGAGTATTTGTCATGGAACACACATTGTCTGTGATGGAACGTCTGCTGGGAGGGGAATATCACCCTGTGTGAGCAAAGGTCAGCAACTATATTTGCTGTGAGACAATGTGGCTGATCACACTCTGTAGTGTAGTAATTTCCACTGCTCCATCAGAAACTGTGATGTCCACACTCAGACATGGCAGGCCATGGGGTCAGGGTCCTGCGTGTTCTCATGAAGGGACCATGTCCAGCAGACATCATTCACCTTCAGGTAGTAGCCCTGCATCTGATCTTGGGCATGGAGTTGGCAATGCAACTCCTGACAGAGCCAGTTCTTGTGGTCAGAAGTGACAATGATGAACTGTCAACTCTACCATGCATGGGTCACAGCTGTATAACATACAGACACATAGTGTTAGCACTGAGCTGGCTAGGTTCATGCAGACACTCACACACCGATGTGACATTGAGGGCACCTACACACACACACACACACACACACACACACACACACACACACACACACACACACACACACACACACACACACACACACACACACACACACACACACACACACACACACACACACACCAATGTGACATTGAGGGCACCTACACGCACACACACACACACACACACACACACACACACACACACACACACACACACACACACACACACACACACATACACATTTTCATGTTCCATCTTGCCTGATTCCTTTGCTTACACACACACACTCACACAACTTTTGTGTCAGCCTAGGCCTTCTGCACCCCCACACAACACATTGTGCAAGTGATGATGACTGTGCCATATCCCTGTTTCCTATGTTTGGATTCAGGGGACAGTAATGCTGTGTGCCTGATGCACAGGGTGACTATTTACATAAGGGATGATTACGTCTGCATGTGTGTTGTTGACCTGATGATTGCACCTGTCAGTTATATTGTACTCGGTCAGTTATACAGATGCTAACATCATCATTTCACTACTTTATAGTGGATGCTCTTGTAAGGGTTGTAAATTTAACTGAAATGTGCCTCATACATTTAGAAATTTTCTCTCTAATGATTTTTATTACAGAGTTATGGTGCACACCAGAAGTCATAACATCAGATTCAGATCTCAGCATTGTATGTCAGCACTGTAGTCAAATTTCATCAAAACAGTAATACACTAAAACAGTATTTCTGCCATGTACACCATCATAGCTTCATAGGTACATAGGATGTTACTAGGCTATTGACCTGTGGTGTTTCGAAGCTTAGCCATTAAATAATAATATAAAATTTGATGACAGATATCATATATGACCAAAAATTGTCTAGCAAGAACTACCCGTGTCCAGATGAGAAACAGGGCCAATCCGGGGCAGACATTAACAGTTTCACATCAAGTCATCCAGGCTGTGATGAAAACTGGTTATGGAGGTGCTCTGCTTGACATGGTTTTGAAGCCTATTCCAGAGGAGTGGCAACATAATGGGAGATGTATCTGTCTGTCTTCAGCATGTCATATATATGTCAGTCTACATGGAGAGCTCTGGAACAGGCGACTGAAGTCCCATATTACATATGTAGGGGCAGCATTTTCCATCACGATTGGGTCAGAGGTAGCCCTGTAAGGCATACATGTCACCTCAAAACAGTCTATATCATACTGAGTACAGTGACAGCTACTTCAGCCTGAGGAGAGATGACTATAGGGGATTTAAAACTTAATGTGATAGTGCTGCAATGTCATGAGTATAGGGGATTTAGAACTTAATGTGATAGTGCTACAATGCCATGAGTATAGGGGATTTAGAACTGAATGTGATAGTGCTGCAATACCATGAGTATAGGGGATCTAGAACCTAATGTGATAGTGCTGTAATGCCATGAGTATAGGGGATTTAGAACCTAGTGTGATAGTGCTGCAATGCTATGAGTACAGGGGATTTAGAACTGAATGTGATAGTGCTGCAATGCCATGAGTATAGGGTATTTAGAGCCTAGTGTGATAGTGCTGCAATGCTATGAGTATAGGGGATTTAGAACTGAATGTGATAGTGCTGCAATGCCATGGTTATAGGGGGCTTAGAACTTAATGTGATAGTGCTGCAATGCCATGAGTATAAGGGATTTAGAACTTAATGTGATAGTGCTGCAATGCCATGAGTATAGGGGATTTAGCACCTAATGTGATAGTGCTGCAATGCCATGAGTATAGGGGATTTAGAATGGAATGTGATAGTGCTGCAACGCCATGAGTTTAGGGGATTTAGAACTCAATGTGATAGTGCTGCAATGACATGAGTTTAGGGGATTTAGAAACTAGCGTGATAGTGCTGCAATGCCATGAGTATAGGGGATTTAGAACTTAATGTAATAATGCTGCAATGCCATGAGTATAAGGGATTTAGAACTTAATGTGATAGTGCTAGAATGCCACGAGTATAGGGGATTTAGAACCAAGTATGATAGTGCTGCAATGCCATGAGTATAGGGGATTTAGAACTGAATGTGATAGTGCTGCAATGCCATGAGTATAGGGGATTTAGAACTTAATGTCACAGCACAGACCGCCTGTTCAGAGGCGATCTGTGCCTGACGTATAAAGCCATGTCCAACCCGGAATTAATGGACATGCTGCACCTCAGAAAATCCAAATCCCATCGAGCTACGCGCTCGAGAGACTTGAACCTCAGCACTGAAATAAATAGGACATGCTGGAGGGACAGATTCATAACCCAGAGGCTCCCTTCACTCTGGAATAAAATCCCAGTCCAGGTTAGGCAGAGTCCCTCATTGACTCTCTTCAAGAGGAATCTTGATGAGTGGATGGGAGATCGTAGGTTTACCCTGGGTATCACTTCTGTGTCACTGTTAGACAGAGGCACAGTATAATAACCTCGAAAAAGGGCATAGCAAAATAAATTTAAAATGGGTGGTGAAAGCCAAACACATTCTGGCTAGGCTTATAAATGCCCTAGGGCAGATAGCCTAGTATGAACCTATGAACCTATGAACCTATGAACATATGTGATAGTGCTGCAATGCCATGAGTATAGGGGATTTAGAAACTAGCATTATAGTGCTGCAATGCCATGAGTATAGGGGATTTAGAACTTAATGTGATAGTGCCGCAATGCCAAGAGTATAGGGGATTTAAAACTTAATGTGATAGTGCTGCAATGCCATGAGTATAGGGGATTTAGAACTTAATGAGATAGTGCTGCAATGCCATGCGTATAGGGGATTTAGAACTTAATGTGATAGTGCTGCAATGCCATGAGTATAGGGGATTTAGAACTTAATGTGATAGTGCCGCAATGCCAAGAGTATAGGGGATTTAAAACTTAATGTGATAGTGCTGCAATGCCATGAGTATAGGGGATTTAGAACTTAATGTGATAGTGCTGCAATGCCATGAGTATAGGGGATTTAGAACTGAATGTGATAGTGCTGCAATGCCATGAGTATAGGGGATTTAGAACTGAATGAGATAGTGCTGCAATGCCATGAGTATAGGGGATTTAGAAACTAGCATGATAGTGCTGCAATGCCGTGAGCATACGAGATTTAGAACTTAATGTGATAGTGCTGCAATGCCATGAGTATAAGGGATTTAGAACTTAATGTGATAGTGCTGCAATGCCATGAGTATAGGGGATTTAGAGCTTAATGTGATAGTGCTGCAATGCCATGAGTACAGGGGATTTAGAACTTAATGTGATAGTACTGCAATGCCTTTGCTAATCTGATGAGAGATGTAGAAAGCCTTCCTCACCACAGTAGACACATGCAGACTACTTGTGCTCCCAGCTGTATCAATACAGAATTGGTGATTAGGGTATTCAGGGTTATGTCATAATAAGTTGGAACATTGTTAATACCAAAGAAAATGATGATGCATTTATTTGAAATTTGTTGAACAGCATAGATTAGTCATCAGTAAATAGTCTGTGGAAGCCCCTTTTGAACAACACTTACCATGTTTAGGAGATTTGGGTCTATATTATAACCCTGAATGATTAAAAGAGCAAACACTTTTTAATTGACACATTAAAACTGAAAGCACTAAATCCTGAACACACAGAACAGTGATTTTTTTTTCCTAGGGAAAAAAAATCACTGGGCCATTTTCAGGACTTTGCCATTTCCTCCACAGTGATGTGGTCTTGAAGTTGGTATATTTAAGTTGGGGGGTGTGGGAGGGGGCTGAAGCCCCCTACTTTAGTTTGTGTTTGGATTTTTTTTTTCGGAGCAGAGATTTTTTTCCCTTGGGAATCACTGTTCCATGTGTTCAGAATTTAGTGCTTTCAATTTTATGGGGTCGATTAAAGAGCGTTCATTCTTTTAATCATTCGAGGTTATAATATAGACCCGGGGATTCAATGATAGCACTTAAGCTGCATTCAACCACAAACCTGGGTAGCCACAGACACTCTGTTTTGGTCTGGGCTTTTGAAAAGTACATGGCAAACATGAATGGCCACAGCACTGATACTTGGGGTAACCCATGGGTGATGGTTCTGCTGGTAGAGGTGAACTCTCCCACTTTGAATGAGTGTTGTTAGTCTGTGAGCCAGTTTGCAAACCACCTGACAACACAGGAGTTGATATTCACCTGGGTTAGTTTCTCGATGCAGGAATGTAGGATTGTGCGGAAAACCTTGGCCAAGTCAAGATAGTCAAAGTCAAAGTTGTACACATATGCTATGTCTCTGTCACTTTATTGAAAACAAAGTAGGGATATGCAACCCCTTAGATATCTAATGACCTACAGGAGAACACGTGAGTCACTTGAAGAAATTATTAGGGGTAATTGGGATATACTGAAAGCCATATCTGGCCATGAAAAATGGTTGCCTGAAAACCCCCAATTCAAATATAAGAACTGTGAAAATTTAAAGCAACGTTTGTGTTATAAAGACTTCTCCCTGAACAGAAAATGCATCAACTATAATACTAAAGGAACTATACCATGTTATAATTGTTCTTGCTGTTCATGTATTTGTCATTCTAATGAGTTTGTTCACCCTGTGAGTAGGAGAAAATTTACATTTAATTGTACTGCTACTTGTAATACATCTTTTGTTGTGTATCTGGCTACCTGCACATTATGTTTAGGATTTTATGTAGGGAAATCAGCTAGAAGATTACTTGACAGGATAGTAGAACACAGATCAGACATACGCAGGGGTATACAGACCAACTTTATAGCAAAGCATGTACAGGAACAGGGCACCTCACATCAGTTTGTATTTAGGTTTATGGAATCTTTATATCCCAATATTAGGCATGGTGACATTATTAATAAACTTGATACAAAGGAATATGAATGGATTGTTCATGTACAATCTGACATATATCCAGGTTTAAATAAACAGGTGACTCTTAAACCTATTTTAAAATTTAAACAACAAATGATTAAGTAAAAAATCTTGGTTTATGCTTAGAGTTTTAATTTGTGATTTTCTTTTTGCTATTACTGTTATCCTTTTATAGGTTTTGTTTATGCTATATATACATTTTTAATGGACTTTCCTGTTTTAATTAATGTGTTTGTGTGATAGGATGGGCTGTGTCACATGTTCTAATTTTAGTATTTAAATGGATGCTTGTTTTTTAATCATTTGAAACACTGAAGAAGGACTTGATGTCTGAAAGCTTTGTTACTTTTAATAAATGGTTCCCATTGTGAAGAGTGTTTTGCTGTTTTTTAACTTTATTGAATACCACTAAATTTAGCATACACAACCTACCCTTGAGAAAACCAAGGTGGAACAGATATAGTGTTTGGATCTCAACTCTGTCCTTGTGTCTGACATCCATGAAAATCCATTCCATTGCCTTACAGTTGAGGCTGTTTAAATTTAAAGGGCTATAAGTAAATGTGTAATTTGCTGATCCACTCTTCTGTAGGGGAAATTGGCTGCTGATTTCAAATCTGTGTGGATAAAGGCAGTACTCAGACTGTGGTTGAATAGGGTGCCTAGTGCGGTAGTTTGCTGGTTAAGAATATTAAGAATGCATACCAGAATGCCATCTGGTCATATGGAGGATGAGTTCCTAGTCTTGGAAAGAGCAGTGATTACCATATCTCTCAAACTCTTAGAGCAAGAAATCTGCACAAAGCCATGAATAAAAGTGGGACAAAGGCCCAAAAATAGAGACAATTTTTAAATATTGCTATTACAAACTTAGAAAGTTAATAGAATAACAGGTCTTTTTTGAAGGGTATGAAGTGTTAAACTCAAATGTCTGTTATTACTTTCTAACTTCAATCTTTAATGATTTGCCAGAAAACCACAATTTTATGAAAAATGGACCAAAAATATGAGGCAAAAATCTGTACAGTTAAGAGGTATGGATTACTTGCTCTTTGTAGATGCAGGTTGGAAGTGATGTTGAAGACATGTTTTGTGGTAACCAAAAAACGGAATAGTTGGAGAAGTAAATAAACTGATAACCACAATAATACCTCCAACAGGAGGTATCCGGTACCAATAAAGGCAATCCCAATGGAGCAAGGTCAAACCAGCATAGAATAAGTCCAAAATGTTGTACCAAAGCACAAAAATTGCCAAATGAGCTTTTGAATTTGCCACAAACTTTTATTCAAAACCCAGTGTAGGATTCCTACACTGGGCATTATGATTTTACTTTGGTGTAGTTGTATATTTTCACATTTTAAATTCTGTTTTTGTGACCTTGCCTAATAAAGGCATATCATGGTGAAGGCAAGTGCCTTAGCCAGCAAACAAAAGCCTAGAGGTGCCAGGTAAAGTCCATGTCTTGCAAAACACCGTGGTCTATCCACAATGTCATCCTACACTGACAGGAACTGGCTCCCCTTAGAATGACACCAGAAAAGTAACCAATTTCAGAAAATAATTTGTTCTTTATATTGTTGTATCACCCTAGGCGAGCTTGTAATGCTGGTCAAACATAGGTACATGCATGCCTGGGGCACATATTTAGAGAGCTCAATCATGTCTGTCTCCATATATTCACTAGAGATACATCTCAAGTTGTGTATACCAACACCAACTCTGATGGATTAATAGTGGGATGTGTTGTGGAGAGACTTGTTTGCATATCTGATATGACAAATACTTGTGCCACACAGTTGACCCTAAAGTTTTCCTTGTTTAAGCTGGTGAGTGGTGTGTGTGTATGGTTCACTATACAATCAACTGTAAGGACAACATTTACAATAGAAAACTATTGCCTTAAATACTTCCTGGGAGAGACAGTGGTGTTACCTTTTACATATATTGTGTGCTTTGGGTGTAGTGTTAGGTGTAGCATGTTTGTGTTTTGGATATCTATGCTGTTTTGATAGATTTCTTGAGAGTACCTTTCCCTGTGATGGTAGTTCATTGATGTTGTAGTACAGGCTTGCCAATGAGCATGAGGCATTATCTGCACTGAGTCAAAAAAATAAAAATGTCAACTAGGCTAGCAGAAGAAAAATAGAGAAAACGACAGGTCATAATGTGAGGTGTAAACCTGGTATCTGCATAGAGAATGAGAAAAGGATGGGCGTATGTGATATGGTGCAATTTTAGGCATGCTAAACTATGGGGTGCACAGTAGGAGAACTAGCCAAAGTGGGGTATATAGTTCTGTTGTGGGTAAGTAAGGTAGGACATTACTGCTTGTTTAACTGAACTTCTAACACCATTGTTGAGCTGTTAAAGATCCGCACTGTTAGATAGCATTGACCGATTGTACTGAAAATAAATATATTGTTTTTTCTGCATGTATAACTGCAAACGCACACTACCAATTGATAGTACACATCCAAAAATTCTACACATGTCAAGATTGGAACCCTCACACCAATACAGCTTCAGAAAACAGGGTGGATGCCTTAGTCCTCTTTACCACCGATGCAGCTTGCCGGCACAGAACTGGGGTCATTCATCACACAACCAAATGCATACGAATGTACACTGCTATCAAAACATGGACTATATTTTGTATTATATTTAGATGCAGTGCAGTAGTCACACAACCTATCATAATTATGGTTACAAATATACAGTTCTGTCTTACAGCACTGGCTTGTTGATAATTCATCAGTTAACTAACGTGCTGTATGTAAGTCAGTCTATATAATTCTCCTTACAATGTGAGAGGATATTAACTTTGGCATAAACACGCATATATTGTGTTGGGGGTAACATAGCTGAGTTACTGTTATGGCAGGAACAAGGGTACACTCCTCTTTTCAATGTGAGGGAACAAAGTGCAGTTACTATTATGACACACACAAGTCTGAAGTCAGAAACTGTAATGTGTATCCTCACTTTCTAACTTCTCTTTTGAATGATTTATCGCTACAAAGATATAGTTCTAAACTGCGACCATGCAGTGAGCATCAGTTTTCTGCAGAGGTATGACTTCATGATTGTTTCATGCCTGATTCCTACATATTACTAATGGACACATATTAGTAAGACGTCTGTAGTCACATATTAAGGTAATTTCTGCACAAATCCACCACTATTTACTGGCTTAGTGTACCACGTTAAGAAATACAAGAATATGTCATAATATTATTAAAGAATACAGTCTAGGTTCAGGACTTACCTTGCAAATGCAACAGTTGACACACCTTTAATTCAGGGTTGACTCTTTCTGATGCAAGCAGTGCACAGCCAATACATGGGTAGGTAAAGGTTGTGTGAGTTGCCTGGCTTCAATTTTAATGTATGTATGTGAGTAGGAGAAAGGTATTAGGTCTGTGGGTGACCAGTGAATGTGCTATGCATTGTCTCTTAGCCAAATCAAGGGCATACTCAGCACGCCTACATCTGCCTACAGGGACAGCAGCTGGTGGTTCCTCCTCTAGTCCTCCTCTGACTGTGGCTGTGGTGACCTAGGCATTCGTGGGGGGATGTCTGCCCCTTTCCTTGATGATCCTGCTGCAGCTGTTTCTGCAGGATCAGATTGTGCAGCAGAGCATAAACTGTGAATAATTTTGTACATATGCATGTATTATATTGCAGGGCTCTGCCAGATATGTCTAGGCACTAGAACTGTGACTTCAACAGCCCAAATACACACTATGTGATGTTTCTAGTTTGAGCATGTGCCTCATTATGGCATTTTTCCATGGGTGTGTGCATTTCTTATGGGTGTCATCATCCATGGTTCTAGTGTGTAGCCAGCATCCCCCAGTAAATGGCCCTGTGGGATATCTCCCCTAGCAAATATCTGGTACAGCTATGATGTGTCCTAGATAAGGGAGTCATTGTAACTGTCAGGGTTGCCAGCACATACATTCAAGATAATTCCCTGGGCATCACAAATGACTTGGCAGTTGATAGAGTGGTATCCCTTGTAGTTAATGCAGATTGTACCATGCTCACCAGGTTGTGCCTTGATATGTACATGTGTGCAATCTATGGCACCCAGTATGTCAGGGTAGTGTGCTACATGGTAGAAGTGTTGCATATTGCTGACCCTCTCCTCAGAAGACAGAGGAAAATATATGTGCTCAGTGGCATGTATGAGCATAGCATCCAGGAACTAGTGGAGGATTCTGGATGCTAATGATTGTGACACACTCATCATGTCCCCATTTGGTTTTTGAAACTTACCTGTAGTTAATATTCTAAGAGCTACACATACCTTAGTTTCCACTGGAATGGGTTCCCCTTGGTTGGCTCTACATCTGAGCTGAGAGTGGCAGAGCTCATACAGTTCTTGTAATGTGTCCCTGTCCACCATGTAGTGCTCTACAATCTCCACCTCATGTAGCACCTAGAAAGGTACCCTAGGTCTGAACACTCTTCTCCTTCAAGGCCTAGACCTATTGTCACCAGCACCAGCAGCATTATTGGCTTCAGCCTGTAGCATATACAGATGTAGAATAACTGCAGCAGTCCCTAGCATTATCTCAGTTAAAATTTCATTATCCCTACTCCAATGATATTGAAGTATTGAAGGAAAACAAGAGTGTAGGCAACATGGATACTTTATACATTTGTTGAATAGGTCCACCATTTGGGATTGGCTAATTAACGTGCAATTCACCTGCTTAGGCTATAATTAGCATGCATTTAAAACACCTGCTGAGTGCTCAGTAGTGCAATATGTGCACCTATCTGCAGCTCTGCACATCATCACATAAAAAAGGCAAGCATAAGCAAAATTAATATTTGTGTCTCTGTTTTCCTGATATCGTGCAAGCATGGAAAATGTAAAGTGAAGAAAAGGTTGCACATCCTATATTCAAACACAGGACCATCGAACTGTAGCCCTACACATACACATGCTGACACAGGAATAGTTACATAACAAGCGCAGTAAAACTTGCCTTTCATTACTCCATTTTCTGTGGGTGTACTAAGAGCATCATTGCACAAACATGGTAAAAAAAAAACTTGTTACCTGACATACTCCCTTATGTCATCACTCACTGTTGACATCCATTGGAAACAAAAACACCGTGGAATTGCCTACACAAAGTGATCATCTCTACATGGTTACTCTTTTTTTGTGATTCAACAAATCTACTGGGTTTTGAGCTCATTTGCATATTCACCATGCTGACAGCCTGAAATCTGCAGTTAGTAACCGTGTAAGCAGGGAAACTGCACAGGAGCACAATGCTGTACACACAAGGCAGGGTATTACTTTGCCTATATATGTGATACATGCCACATTATGCTTACAGTACATTAGAATACTCTTTTCATGAGTTTTAAACATATTAGCAGCCTGTATTACATACAAGTTTATTCCTCATTTGGGTGTGGGGGAACAAAGGTGCATTTATGTAATGGCAGTTAAAATAATCTTTTTTGGGGTGACTACTTTTCTAGCAACCACAGAGTGTACTTAGGATAGATTATGTATGCTGCTACCTGTTAGGGTCAGTTCTACACATATTTAACAGATTTTAGTGTCTGTTGTTTCCTTGTAGACTCCTGTATTCTATTTTGTGTAGACTCCGGTATTCGAAAATTTTCAGAATACACTGCATACATGAACACTGAGTCTACACGGTTTCATTACAGGTTGTTAGATTGCTCCACTGTATTGGTTTCCGTCATTAGCATAAAATTCGGGTCTATACTACAAGATCGAATGCTTAGGTGATCGAACAACTAAACATCAAACTTGTAATATCGAAAGCAAAAAACAAAGAACGTCCGATTTAATGCAGGGAAAGAGTTCCCTTGGCTGTTCACCGGATTTTGCCATTTTCTACTGTAGAGCGATCTCAGAGTTGGTATATTTAGTTAGGGGGGGTGTGGGGGCAAAGCCCTTGACTTAATTTGGGTGTAACGTTACTTATTTTTCCGTGGCTGATCGATGTGTCTTCCTGCACCGTTCAAAGTTTTTGGGTTCGATATTACAAGTTCGATGTTTAGGTGTTCGATCACCTAAGCATTCAATCTTGTAATATAGATGCTAAAATTCAGCTATTTATGCTGAAATTTGCATGCCATGAAAGTTTCAGTGTTTGCACATGAGTGCAAGTGAATGAAACTTGCCACAGCCATGTATGCATCATGCCTCGAAGCACACACGGTAAAAATTATTGTGTAGGCTTTATTTGAATTCCCACCACAGCTTATATGACAATGACTTAATATTTAGAGAAACTGTAGCCAGCTTAAAAAAATGAACACTAAGTTTCTATAGCACAAATAAGAATTGCAATGTGAAAATAGAGAAAAAACAATGGTGGTGGCAAATTTAGATAGAAAGTTTTGGAGATAAATTGATTGCAGTTAGGAAGTGAGTGAAGAAGGGTGAGTAAGGAAGTATAATGTATAAACAGCTACTGAGGCTAAGCAAGAACAGACTCAGTCTTAATATAGGAAGTGTTTCAGAATAGTTTTAAAGGGCATGATGAAGGGTATTGACCTGATGGATACAGATAAAAAGTTCTAGGCCTTAGCGGCATGGTAAGAGTACAGAGCAAACCTAGCAGATTTGATAGCTTAGTGGACAAGAATAAGTCTTTGGTCATTGTATCTTCATGACCAAGCGGGACATAGTTTGTAGAATGGTATTTCATGCTTCCTAAACAGATGAATGCTGGGTATTTTTTTAGGTGGTAGAAGCTGTGTATATATTAATTGATGGGTTAGTTCGAAACTCTTATGGTAAGCCATACAGTGGTGGGTTCTAGAAGGGGTATTTGCTGCAGATTTAACCACAGTATTATAGCATGTTCAATTTGTTGATGCCTGGAGGTTAGAAAGGATGGGATTTCCATAAAGTAGTGGGGGGGTAGTGACAAGTCTAGTTTTAGTTCTGCTGGCAAGAAGGATTTTGGCTCAATAAAGCATCCCTCCTTTTTGGTTTGCTTTGTTTTGCAATTTTGTATATGCAGGTCAAATTTCAGATTATCTTCCACTACTATTCCTAATTTGCTACGATAAGTGGCATCAATGGTTGTATTATTAAGAGAGAGGATTTTAAATTTTGATTTTTCATGAGAGAGAGATTTAGGGGAAAAAATATGTATTTTTTTTTTTTTTGGTTGATTATGACATGTGAATTACAAAACCATGTTTCAGTGGCTGTTAAAGCTTCCTGAATACTTTTTTGGAGGTGTGCCAGGTTATCTGATATGCATATGAATGTGGAGTCATCTGCTTATTATGCTGTTGAGGTCCTGTACTGGATTAGGGAGGAGTTTCCAGTCTCTCCTTGTAGCTCAGTTTTTTACTCCCTTGATTTTTTTCAGTTAGGAACATCTATGGTCTTTCCAGTTGCTTAATGTGACTAGTGAGATACATGCAAAAGTATTATATGGTAGGCCTAATCAGTGCAAAATACAACGGAGCACACTAGATGAAGGCACTAAAGTTGGCAGTGTTGCTATATTCGTATAACAAAATAATCCCACCAGGCTTGTTGGACACGAAAATGACCTGGAACTCCTCCCTGTCCAACTTACTATTAACAAAATCTATTATCTCATCATAGCTAACTACAGGGACTTCTGTATGCCCCCTTTGGCCCATACCTTTAACCTGACTTACATGGAGTTCATATGCATTAGGTTATTCACCTTTGTCCTAGGAGATATCAAATACCCCATCATCAGCAAGGGGACTTATACACATAATAAAATGTGTACACAGAAATTGCTGAACAATCATAAATGCAAACATTCTGGACAAGTTAGTCTACACCCCAACTGATTCAAAATCCTGAACTTGGCCATCATCAATATGGGACACCTCTGTTCCCCACAAGTTATAATTTCCTCCCTCATCAAATTGAACAATAAATCAGTCAAGTTCACCATAAGATTGAAGCTGGATGCATCCTCAGATACCTTGATATTCAAAGACTATGCAAAGGCTCTATGAAAACTGAATAATGACCTGGCTAATTTTACCATCCTCCTCCAATCTGATGACCCCATTGCATGTACAAAACCCTTTGCCACCAAATTCCATGCACATGTGAATAGCTGCACAGAGGCATCTGATCATCTCTGAACCAAATTTAAAAATAAACCCCTGTGCTGGAACCCAACTATAAACAGGTTATACAATAAAAAATGTCATTGCATGCAATAATGAATATAATGATTAATAAGTCAAAAACACACTCAACAAGAAATGCCGGTCCCTGATCAAGTCAATTGAAGGTAGATATGAGTTAACAACAACCACCCAGGCAAAAAACAACCATAAAGTGTTCTGTAAATGTGTTAGAAACCTCAGAAATAATGCTCCACACTGCATAGATTTAAAAGTAAAAAAAGTAAAAGTAAAAAATAAAAAGTAAAAGTAAGTAAAATAAAGGTTCTCCAGTTCATTTCTTGGCTGGGGTGCCTTCTGTGTGGAGTCTGCGTGTCCTCCCTGCATTCGCATGGCCTTCCTCTAGATACTTCGGTTTCTTCCCTCATTCCAATGACATACATCTGGAGTGTTTCTTCCCAGGCCTCCCCGGATAATTGGCTCTGTCCTAGTCAGACTTTCCTGGTCATCAAATGTTAAATCAATCAATCAATCAATCAATCAATCAATCAATCAATCAATAAATACAATCAATGATATAACATTCTGAGAACCTGGGAACCTACCTAGTCTACCAGTTTATTAATTTAGATCTAATATCACCCCCTCTCCCCCTCTATATTCACAGATCACATATCCACATCTACACTCCCCTCACATTTCCCAAAAAGAAGTCCTCAAAGTACTTTCCAAGGTCAAGAACACTACTTCTATGGGGCCAGAAAACATACCAGGCTGCCAACTGACCAACCTGAAACAGGATCCCCTCTGCATAGGCTATTCAATATCAAATGCCCAAACAGGCTTTGTTCCAGATGAATGGAAGAATGAAGCAGTCACCCCCCCCCCATGCAAAGGTGGGGTGTCAATGGACCGGGGTAATTATAGACCCATTAAATTAACCAGCCTCATCTGTAAGGCTATGGAGAGAATTATCATGGAAGTAATAAGTAAGGATACAGGTAACCTACAAACTCTTGACCCAAGCCAGCTCAGTTTTGCCAAATGTAGATAGGGAAGATCAGTACACACTGCATTTCTAGACCTCACAAAGGTCTCAAGTGTTGTTGATAAACTATCCCAGGTAAATGTTGATCCCTGCATAACTCACTGGATACAAATTGTCTGATAGAAAGAACCCAGGAAATTAGGGTAGGTGGTTCTACCTCCTACAAAAGACCTGTCACATGTGGTGTACCCCAGGGTTCAGTCCTTGGGCCACTCCAATTTGACATTTATTTTGCAAATGGCTGTAAACTTGATGACATCATAAACTGCCCAGGGGATACCAAGATCCTTCAAGATGGCCATTCTGAAACAAACAGCTGGAGTTATAACTGTGGAATAAAATTAAATGCTAAAAACTCCATTTGGAAGCATGACATCCTCTGTAGCTTTTACATGGACAACACACCCTTAAAAATTGATTTGGTAGTTAGGGACCTGGGAAACTATGCGGACAACAACTCTTCTTTGATTAACATGTATCCACTATTGTAAGACAGTTCTTTTTCATAGAGCATCTTAATAGCATTGGTATGATGTCCAGGTCCTAAAATGTGATCATTCCACTGTATTCAGCACTTATTAGGCCAAACATTGAATATAATTCCCCCTGTCCAAACGCTTAAAACAACTTGAATGACTATGACATTTTCTCATCAAGAAAATCAAGGGTCTAAATCATAAATAAATTGTTGGCCATCTCAATGCCTTAACCTTCTCATTATTTGTGCCTCACATACAGAGCCTCAAAAGACCTCATCCTGTCTAATCTGCTGCACATCCAGAAGTCCAGTGTTGGAATGAACACACTCAGTACATCTTAATCTCTTCTGGAACATTAATAAAACACGTGCAAGTGATAGATATGTACAACAGAGAATACCACTTCTTTGCAATTGTCTTCCTATCCACATAAAGCAAGGTACTTCCCTTGCTCTTTTCAAATGTAATCTGGACAAATGGATGTGAAATCACAAATTCACCCCTGATTTAGCACCCTTGTCTCTTATGGATAAGGATAACATGTAAATGTTCTGTCCTATTCTGGGTTATTCATACTTAAATTACAAGAGCTATAAACTTCATGGAAATGCAAGGCTAGGCTTCTAAAGATCATCATGGATCATAGGAAGTTACCAGGCTAGTGACCCTAGGGCCTTTACAAGCCTAGCCAAGTTCTACCCTTATTTTTGTGATCAACAGCTATTGCCCCTGTGCAAGAGGGACACAGGTGGAACCCCTGGGGTGAATTTATGGTTACCCATCCAATTGTCCAGATTGCATTTGAAATGGGCCAATGAGGTGCTCTGTTTGCCATGAAGTGAGAGTCTGTTCCAAAGCTATGGTAACCTCTGGGAGACAGATCTGTCCCTCCAGCAGGTTCTATTACTGTCACATACCAGGTTAAGGTCTTTAGAGTGAGTAACCTGTGTACCATTTGACTTGTGGATATTTAGCATTTCCAATAAAGCAGGGTCAGACATTGCCTTTTGTGCAAGGCAGAGATCACCTCTGAGTAGTCTGTATGAAATAGAATAAAGTGACAATGATTTCAGATGATTCACATAAGACATATGCTGAATGTCTTGAATTTTCCTTGTGAGGACCCTTTGTGGTCTCTCCAATTGCTGCAGGTGCTTGGAAAGGTGCATACCAAAATGGGGGCCTGATGAGGGAAGAGTGCAGGAAGGTTATAACTTTTTTTTTTTTTGGAAGCAATGTCCTTCCTTATGAGATGAGCAGTATAGAATACCCTTCTTACCACTGTGGAGACATGGTAATCGAAGGTAAGATTGCTGTCAACATGTGTTTCCAGGGTCTCTCGCCATTGAGTGCATACTTAGGGTATTGCTATTGGTATGGTAGTTAGCAGGAACATAGCTCTTACTTAACGGGATGATAATACATTTTTTGCATTGAATTTAAGACCATGACTTTGGCACCAATCATTTGTTTGTGTAAGACCCTCTTGTAGGATGTTGACATTATTTGGAGATTCTATGACCACTCCCAGTTTTCAGTCATCAGCAAAGTTTGTCAGGCACAGACCTTTAGTTTTTGCTTGTACTTCAGAGAAATAGATTCCAAACAGTAGAAGTCCTAGGACTGATCCCTGTGAAACACCACTGGTTACAGGTCTGCTGTTGGAGGTGGATTCCCCTATTTTGACTATATGGGTTCTATCAGTGAGCCAATTAACGACCCATCTAATGATATAAGGTTTGATACCTGGTTGTGTGAGTTTGTCAATGATGCCTGAATGGAGGATAATTTCAAAAGTCTTGGCTAAGTCTAGGTAGGCTGTGTGCACAGATTTCCCCTTGTCCAGGGCCTTGGTGACTGTCTCAAAGAAGTCCACTAGGTTTAACAGGCATGATCTCCCTTTGACAAATCCAAACTGAGTAAGGTCAAGTGTCTGGAGATTACCCATATCTTTGTTGATAAGGTCCATGATAATTCACTCCATGACCTTGCAGATAAGGCTAGTTGGGCTAATAGGTCTATAGTTCCTGGGGTCAGTGGAAGCACCACCTTTGTGCAAGGAAATAATGGTGGCAGATTTCCATTCAGCTGGGATGAAGCCAATGCGTAGACTATGTTTGAAAAGAGTACCCAGTGGTGTTGCTAATACTTGTTGGAGCCCATGTAGGACCCAACCTCGGATGTTATCAGGTCCCATAGATATTGTGTTTTTAGCCTTAGAGAGGGTGTTTACGACCTGCTCTTCAGAGATATAAGGTAGGGGACAGGTATTAGGGATGTCATGGGCTATGTGTGGCAGGGACAGGGGAGTGAAGTTTTCACAGAACTTGTCAGCCAGCAAGTTAGCTATGTCCACAGTCTCAGTATATGTGATATAATTAACTACCAGTTTGGCACATATCTGGGCCTTTCCTTTTAGGTTACGTATGTAACTAAAGAATGCCTAATGTTGTCCTTAGTTGAGGAAGCTAATTTGGATTCATAGTTTGCTTTGGTGGACTTCACAAGAAGTCTTATTTGCTTGTCTAAGCTGAGGAGGGAGTGTTTCCAGTTTAGCGATCACTCCCTCTTACTCTTAGACAGCAATTTATTCCTCCTGTTGTAAAGCCTGTTAATGGCAGTTGTCCACCAGGCAGGTTTACTCTTCCTTGAGAAGCCTGTTTTGGTCCTATCAGGTGCTTCCAAATCAATGCAGTTATACAGATGTTTGTATATAATATTGGTGTATAACTTGGCATAGTTGCCAGTTCCATCTGAGGTGGGAGGTGCAGTGAAGCCTGGTAAGTACCTATGAAGCTATGAACCAATGTAAAGTCTAATATTGATCTTGAATGTATATCTTCTAACCACTGCTGCAACTTGATGGTAAAATGAAGGGGAACTAGCTACCCATGTTTCAATATTTTTCTATACATTATTATTTTGAAGTGGGGTTTTACCTATGCTGTAATATGGAGGGAGGGATTATTTACCAAACAAGACAATATTGCACATTTTGTCATTTAATTTGAATCTAGTTTTAGTAAACCAGCTATTAACAAATGTAAGCACATGTTGGAGTGCCTTGTTGTTAGAGTGGGACTTGAGGATGACACCCCATTTGCAATCATCCACAAACTTGATTAACCAGAGATATTCATTTGTGATTTAGAGATCAGAGAAGGAGATGCTGAATAACAGAGGTTCCAATATAGATGCCTGCTGAATTCCACTGGTCACCTGTATGCCCTCTGAAGAAGCACCCACCTTCTTCTCTGTGGGTGCTTTCCTTCAACTAATTTGCAATCCATCTAAGTACATAGTGGTCAATTTCGAGTGCATTTAGTTTACCATATTGGCATGAGTATAGTGTCAAATGCCTTGACAAGGTCAAAGTACTCACTATGGACAACATGCCCACAGTCCACTGCCTATATCACCCTCTTGAAGAAGTTTACGAGACCCATTGACAGGATCTACCCTTGACACCGGAGGTCAGGTCTGATAAGATTCTTTATATCAGAGTTAATCAGGTTCAGATTCATTATGATATGTGTAACAAAAGGAAATACTGCCAGCCCAGCTAGCTGAAATTTTGTAAATAATCATGTCATTTGTCAATATCAACATAATTCATATGTTTGTGTTACAAATATATTAGAACTGTATGTCATACAAGATGGTTTGTACAGACATGTGTGCTGAAGAAATATGTGGTAGAGTACTCAGCCTAGAGTTGTGTTCACAGTGTACCCTACTGGAAAAGAACAGAAATGTATATACACTATTATAACTGTGTAAATGTATATGTTCTAACAGTGGAAACTAGAACATGGAGGTTTAACTTGAAAAAGTTCAATAAAATAGTTGAAATTAAATTGTTTTATAATTGTGCCATAAAAGAAGGTTTCAATGCAGCAGTGAGATAGGATGTTTAAAACGTGGGAGCCTTCTGCATTGTTTTATAAGTGTTTTATTGTTTTATGTCTTCCAGCAGCTGCAAACATCTGAGGGCTATGTATTTTCACAGCAAGATGCTAAATGCTAGCATTTTTTAGCAATGGGGGTTTTCTCCTGGGGTAGTCAGATGACAAGAAGTTATGTCATGCTGCAAGTGTCTCAGCAGCAATGTTTGAGATATTAATTTAAGAACTCTCTGAGAGAGACACTGGACATTTTTGTATTTGTCTTTGAGCTGACAACATTAGGTGGAAAACCCACTCACCAGATCTGCCTGCAGTGTAAATAAGTTAACTAGGATACAATAATTTATTTTAGATATAGTCAGGAATATAGCTGAGCTTAAGTTAAGTGTTTTTCTTTATTTATTTGAGACTGTCCTGCAATGTTGTTTTAAATATTCCCTGTGATTTTGAACTCTGAAGTAACTGTGATTGTTTACTGAGTATTTTCTTGATCCTTTATTATTTATTATTAAATATATTTAAACCTGTCAATTGTAGCTGGTCTGTCTAGAGATATTTAAACTCTTAGAGTACTTGCATATCTATTTGGTGACACTGTGCAGGCTACTCCTAATAGCCTTGTTATTGGTCAAACTACCATTTGGATTAATAGTAACATTACACAGTAAGATTGGGCACCCTTTGCTAAGGTCCTTAAAGTAGCTGGTAAGTAGTGTCTGGTGGCAGTGAAAACTACCTTATAGTCTGGGCAGAAGGGGGCATAGCTAGTAAACCTGTGCCAGCCTTTCCACACAAGCGCGTGTGTGTGTGTGTGTGTGTGTGTGTGTGTGTGTGTGTGTGTGTGTGTGTGTGTGTGTGTGTATAAATCAAACCTCAAAGTGTGTGTATGTCAGCTACTTGGGCAGGGACATAACGCACTGGTTGGACAGAGAGGGTGCTGCAGGTCTTGGCTTGGCCACTCACTGAGATCTCAAGTCTATAGCTGTGCCAGTGGGAGTCTTATTGGGGATCTGGAGAAAAAGGGCCAGCCTCAGATGGGTCTATATCATGTGGTTGAAAGCTAATAATAGAGAATGACCACAACTTCAAAAACACCGGAACTCAAATTTAGTATTGTGGGGTTGCACTATAGTATAGATAGGGGTATTTGCCCTTTCCCCACTGTAGTGCGATCTCGGAGTTGGTATATATATTTTTTAGCGGGCGGTTGCAACTTTGAGTTCTGGTGTTTTCAAAAATGTGGTCGTTCGCTATTATTAGCTTTCGACCAAGTGATATAGACCCACCCCAGACTGACTGTGGTCTCTGTGTGCTCTTAACTCATTACATCTGAGTGATGCCTCCAGGTCCATCTGCAGTTAACTCCTACTGACAACTCTAGGCATCAGATAATGCTTGTTCATATTTGCATCAATAATTCCTAAACCATGCTATGTACAAAGTTTTAAAATATTTCATCTTAAAGATTACACAATAACAAACTCAACTGCACTAATATTTGACCTCTGTCTAGTGCAGGTAAAGGGATAGTAACTGTTGTTTTTATGATATTAATTTATACAGATATAATTTTCTCATTTTTCTAAATATCTCAACAATCAAGAAACACAGGCAGAAATCCTTAGCCTTATATGAAAGCTCTCAGTTGAATAAAATGTTGCCAACAGTATGTGCATAATTTCAGTGGTTGCTGAGATACTGTAAATTATTTACAAAATATTGCAAACGTAATAGCTTTTGTGTTTACTGTGACTTATAAAGTTCAGTTTAAGACATAGAACTGAAAGAATTCTACCACTATAAACATGATTTATACTGAAAAGTTTGTCATTTATACTGCTATCATAACCTCTATGGTTCCAGAGATACAAACATTTGTTTGAAATGTGAGGACATAATTTGATTCTGTAAAAAGGCTTAGTCTCCACCCCTTGGAAGTTACCGGGCAAACTTGCTGAGCTCCACTGGAGTGAATGAGTTAAGGGAAATTGCACTTTACTGTGTGTGTACTTGTCATCCTCCCAGTGTGTATGTTCCCCACTGTTGCCAGTAGTGAGGATTGAGGCTCCTTGATTACTGGGCCAGTGGTGGGGGCATCACTTATTAATTGGTGGCAATGGTGGGATATTCACATATTAGGATTCAGTGATGTGGATATTGAATTTCTTTTTTTTGTCAACATTTTTTTTTATTAATTATATGAATAGCAAGACAATTAAAAGATTATACATAACAAGAAGGCATAAATGAACATATAACAATTCATCTAGTGATAACAACCTTCATGAGATTTTGATAAGTTATTTAGAAATAAAACATACACCATATGTACACTATATACAAGTTAGGCAACCTGAGAGGAGAAAAAAAAATATTTAACATTAACTATTTAATATGTTTAGAACCTTTTCTAACACAACCTTTCTAATAGCTTTTTTTTTGGACTTCCACCTAAGTATCTTTGAGCATCAATAAATTTAAAAGCCATTTTCTGGAAAGTAACCCATTTTAATTTAGAACGATCAATCCAATTTTGTATTATATAAAGTTTTAGTAATGAGCAAATAAAAATGATAACATGAATATCAACTTTTGAAAGATGAATCAATGGAATATGTAGAATAGCAAATTCCCACGTCAATGTGGATTTTGATATCCCATTTTCTGAGTCTGATTTTCAAAGATGTCCACAATCTGTGAGAAAATGACAATACCATAGAATATGAAGGAGGTCTGCTTGGGGATGAGAACAGCATGAACACGAAGGGGACTTATTTGGGTTAAATTTGTTTAATTTGATTGGGGTAAAGTAGGCATCATTATTAATCATTAATTGTGTGTATGCTAATTTTTTAACAGGGATAAATTCCTTAGTGTGTCTAATAGCCAGGACTTTCTGAGATTCTGACAATTGGGAATTATAATTCAACCAAACATTAGATAAAAGACAGTTGTGGTCCATCATAAAAGAATTAATTAATTTATATGAGTTTGAGAGCATTTTATCAGATGATGAAAGTATTTTGATAATCGTGTTAAGGTTTTTCAATTGTGAGTCTATGGGGACCAGAGATACAAATTTGTTTTTAATTATTGCTCTTAGTTGTGTAAGAATTGGTGAGTAATTCCAGTTTACTTTCAATAACTTACGCCAGTCAGATAAAGGCAAGTCAAGATATTTCAAAACATCTCCTACTTTTAGATTTTTAATTAAAGGATAGTTTGTTAAGTTCAAAAGTTTATTGTCTAATAATATATTTGGGTTTAGATGAATTGGCTGAACATGGTGCGAGATCTTTTCTAGTTTACACATTTTGAGTAAGGTTTGGAAATCTCTAATCTTTTGTTTAAATACTGTAGATATATTTTTAATAAATAAACTATCCAGAGAGATAAAGGGAATAGCTTCAGGATTTAAATTGTTAGAAATGACATAATTATACCATAATTTTATCCATAAAGAGTGATTTGGATAAGAAGTGTTATTGAATTTAGAGATAGTAAGAAGTTTATTGGATGAGACAATCAAATAATAGAGATAAAGATTAGGTAAACCCAAACCTCCCTTGTCCTTGAAAATGCCAATCTAGAATAGGAAATTCTAACAGATTTAGGGAACCATATGAATTTTGCCAAAGCTTTATTTACAGACTCAAAAAAATTTTTTGAAATTATCTGATCAGATGATGAGAATTGGTAAAGCAATTTAGGCAGAATATTCATTTTAATAATGGCCACCCTTGAAAGAAATGAAAGGTTTAGATGCTTCCATCTGTCCATATCAGACACTATAGAGTTCCATAATTTATTAATATTATTTTGAAAGGAAGATTTATTATTGTGTTCTAAATTGATTCCTAAATATTTTATATTATAAGTAAACTGAAAATGATCGTCTGGAAACAAAAAAAGATTTGTGTGCTAAATGATTTAAGGGAAAAATATGAGTTTTGTAGAATTTAAAAGATAGTTGGAAACCAAAGAAAAATAATCAATAGAATTCATTATTTTTCTGTAATCAGATAATGGAGTTTGAAAGTAGATTACTAAATCATCCGCAAAAGCAGATAAATGAATATTAGTATTAAGAATTCTAGGGATGTTATGAAAAGTATTTTGAGTAATAAACAATAGCAAAGGTTCTAAGTAAATGTTGAAAAGAAAAGGGGACAATGGACAACCCTGTCTTGTTCCTTTAGTGATCTTTATCGGAGCAGAAAATTGAACATTAATGTATAGTCTAGTAAACATATTCTTGTATAAAACTTTTAAAAAATTTATAAAGAATAAGGGAATATTAAAACATAACATAGTTTGAAATAGAAAGTTCCAACATACTCTGTCAAAGGCATTTGATGCATCTATAATCAAAGCATATATAGGGTTTGGATTTTTCTTAATGAGATGAAGTATAGTCTCTAAAGATAGAGTATTATCCCAAGCATGTCTCTAAGACATAAAACCTGATTGATCTGACGAGATAATTGAGGGTAAAATCCGTTTCAATCTGTTAGCCAGAATAGATGACAGAATCTTAATATCCACGTTAATTAAAGAAATGGGTCTATAATTTACTGGGTCAGATTTATCTTTATTATTTTTAGAATTAGAATGGTTTTGGATGTGTTCCAATGAATATCTGAGATATCATTAACTCTTATATGATTGTAAACTTTAAATAGAAAGGGAAGAACTACCAATTTGAAAGTTTTGAAAAATTCTGGAGTAAAACCATCAGGTCCCGGAGATTTACCCAATTTAAGATTATCTATTGAATCCGAGATTTCTTGTACCGATATAGGGGTAGAAAGTAGTTTTTGCTGATTATCATTAAGTTTAGGGAACTGCAAAGAGTCTAAAAAGAGTTTTGAGTGATTATCTTTAACAGAATTAGAAGAACCTGAATATAACTCAGTGTAAAGAGAGGTGAAAAGTTGAATAATCTCTTCATCAGTATTATATAATCTGTTATTATAAGATAAAGATGTAATATTTGGATTTCTGAAGTTAACTTTAATAATTCTCGCTAACAATTTAGATGGAACCTGGGCCCACTCTGAATATGAAGCAAGTAGCTTTTGTTCAGCTAAGGAGAGGTTATTTTGGTGAAGCAGAATTAAATCTTTCTGACAATCAAAAATTTGTTTTTCTAAAGTAGCATCATAGTTCAGACTAAGATGATTTTCCAACGAAGAAATTCTTGATTTTAAGAATTCCTCTTTCTTAAAGTATTGTTTTTTGTAAAAGCAGCTTTACTAATAAATAAACCTCTTAATCTTGCTTTACATGCAGCCCATTGTATGTCATAAGGAATGTCTGATGATTCAAGACTATTCACCATTTCATTTAGGATTTCTGAAGCTTGTTTGCAAATATCTTCATTTGACAATAAGTTATTATTTAAGGTCCACTTATTAAACATAGTTTTATTTTTGATATTGGGTTTTATGTTCAATTTTAGTGAAATTCTTGAGTGATCCGAAAAGAATCTGGGTTCTGTAGTAAAGTCCACAATATATTTTGAAATATAATCTGAAATTAGAAAGAAGTCTAATCTGGACCACGAATGATAGCACTTAGAATAATAAGTATATATATCATTCTTGTTTATATTTTTAACAGTGCGGAGGGGATCTATTAAATTATATTCTGTCATCAAATCATTTATAGCCAGAGTAGATTGAAGATTATAGGTGACAGTGGAGCGGGAACGATCAAATGCAGGGTTTATAACTGCATTCCAGTCACCACCCACTATAATATGATGATCCTTATAGGATGCAAGAATATTGTAAATTTTTAAAATGAACAAATGTTGTGAATTACATGGGCCATATAGATTTAAAATTAATAAGGGTTTGTCCAAACCAGCAATAGAAGTGGTAAATAACCACCACCTCCCCTCATCATCAAATTTCTCATCAATAATATTCCCAATGAATTTTTGTTTAATGATTATAGCTACACCTCTGGAGTTAGATGAGTCACCTGAAGCTATAATCTTTTTTATCCATTTTTTTTAACTCTTTATTCCAATCAATACATGAAATATGGGTCTCTTGAATAAAACAAATGTTAGCCTGTGATTTAAAGATCATATGAAATAATAGTGACTTTTTCGCTTTATCTTGAATGCCTCTAACATTCCAAGAATCTAAAATTATGTCAACAGACATATTCTACAAGTATAATCATTATTGATGCTATAAAAGTGAACGCAAGGTGCAAATCCAACACAACATTAAAAAGAAGAAGAAAAAATAAAAGAAAAAACAGTCTTTAAGTATTCAAGCAAGTCATCAAATAACATTTGTTGAAAAAAAAGAAAAAGTTTTTTAAGAACCATGAAATGTATAATAATAACCTTTATCCTAACCCTAGTGCCTACCCACCAATCCCCTGTGATAAAGGAAGAGCAGAAGAACATGAAAAAACATTGTAATTATAGATAATAATAACCTCAAGTTAGAATACAAATTACTCAAAGGAAGCCTAACATAACATAAAGTCCGAGTAATACTACTAAAAATATATACAAAATTAACTAATTTCAAGACGTCCAACATGCTTAATCCCTACTTCTAATACTAATCTAAAGTTCCTATCCTTAAATTGAAATTTATAGTGATTAAATGTATTTCCTCAAGTATTTCAAGAGAAAGAGAAACAAGTAAATAATAAATAAATCACACTCAGCTTAACTAGAACACTCTATCATAAGAAGTAATAAAATTAAAACTGAAAGATATGTAAGATAACATATATAAGTATAACAAAACCAACTGGTAACATTATAATATAAGTAAATAAGCATAGCATTACTGAACTAAAGATAATAGTCATGCACTATCTACTGAACCTTCTTTAGTACTTTAGTGATAATTTCATTAATCAACATGACCATTAGTATGATAAAAGCACTAATACCTGTAGAATGAGTATTTAGTTATAGTTCAAATAAAGCAAAAAACAACTACCAAGCAACCATATCTCAAAATGAAAAACAATTCAGTCTGGAGATGCATCTATTAACTAGATAATAATAGTACAGGAACTATTCAAAATGAAATATTATAAGCTGTAACGTTTTAACACTAGTTAATATACATGAATAAAGTATAATTGTATTATTAAATAGTAACTTAAACAGCATCATATATATTGGACTGAATGTACAACAATGTGCATACATATAATTTTAAATCTACTTTTTGAATATTTTACTAATGACTCTGTTAGGTTATGTAGCCATACTATTCTTCTAAGCTATAGATGTAACATAGCAAAACAGCATGAAAAGACAAGGCTTTTAAAGAAAACATTTTGAACATCTAATTAAAACAGAAACAAGCAAGCTAAATGCAGTAAATCTAAGGGCTTAAATATATACATGTAGATTCAGCTAATCATATTAAAGATAGTTATTTCAAACCTTTCAAATAAGTAAAGGCTTTCTTAAACATAAACTACTAATCATAAATATCACATCCAGCCTCTGAGAAGAGAGAGAGCAGAGAATAGAAAGAACATGAAACTTTCATATGAACAGGTATACTTTGTAACATTTGTCAAATTAAACACTTCAGTATAATATAAAATATTGTATGAAAAATATTCTGAATAGGAAAATATGTTCATTTCTTTACACATCCTTTAGAATTTTAATATATAAAACTAACCTGTTCATTTGTTTCCAGAAACATTTTCACTCTGCTTTATGAAAGTAGCAGCTTGCTTTGAAGTCATGCAGACACACTAAAAGTCACTGAATATATTATGTGACATGAATCTGTTTAAATTTAAAAAGCAACCTTCATTTATGAAGAGAAAACACTTTAAATAATAGCCAGATCTATTAAAAAGTTAGTGCTATTGAATACTTGTTGAAAACAAGCAGACTTGTGTATTTGAAACTGTCCTTCTTTCCTCACAAATGATGACATCACCATCCATCTCAGAGAGACTGTAGTGTGCATGTTCATGCAGAGCATCAGCTGGAACTCTGAGGGAAGATTTTCTTGCTAGAATGTTGAGATGGAATGTTTTTCCCTCCAAAAATCATTTAGCTTACACAGAAGGCTGTAACTCCAAAGCTTGTAGTAAAATTAACATATTATCTATTTACACAGCAAGCATATGTGAGAGAAAGAGAAAAAGTAAATACAGGAATTTAAATGCTTCTATTAATCCACACAAATCTAACAAGCATATATCCTGTCACTGCACACTGTCACACCAAATCCACCATGTGTAAATTACATGACAAGTTCTTAAGGTAATATAATTATGTCACACCAGAATTACAAATCATGTAACACAAATACTGTCAGATTAAAGAAAAGAAAAGATCAAACCTTATTGTAGTTCTTTAACAGTAGAATATTAAGATACAGTGTCAGGAAGCTTTTTAAATGTTTTAAGAAAAATGTCTTTTGCATCTTTAGGATCTGAACATACAAATCTTTTGTCATTAGCTGTGAAAGACAAGGTATTAGGATATGCCATTCGAAATCTAATCCCTCTTTTTATCAAGTCAGCACAATAGGGGACTAGGTTTTGTCTATTTAATTTGATCTGTGCAGGAAGATCTTGGGAAAATGATAGTTTGTGAGACTTCCATATGAATTGTTTCTTTGTTTTAGCAGTTTCTAGGATCTGGAAAGTGTCTTGAAAGTTTAGTAACTTAGTATAAATTAACCTTGGTGTGGAAGAATCTTGCTTTGTACGCAGTGCTCTGTGTGCTCTCTCTACAATTATAGATTTTGAAGAAGCTTCACAATTTAACAGTGTTTCAAAGATATTTTTAGTCACAGATAAGTTTTTATTGTCATAAGATTCAGGTAAACCACGAATAATGATGTTATTTCTTCGACTCCTGGCTTCCAGATCCAATATTTTAGCTTGTAAATCTGAAACAGTTTTATCTCTAGATTTAAAGTCACTTTCCAATAAGTCTGTTTTAACCTCCAAAGCTAAGATTTTATTTTCAATAGTAACAATACTATCGTTTATTTGCTTTAAAGATTTACTAAAGTCTGCAAACTGTTCTGAAAAGTTTTGTATAGCACTTTGGATTGGTTTTAATGCTATTTTTAGTTCTTCTAAAAGGAAATTTGAGCCATTTAAATATTTATTACTTACATTAAAAGTTTCTGTAGGTTGTCTAGATGATTTCAGTCTTTTTGAACCTGAATCTTTTCAGGAGAGAGCATTGAAGTATATTTGGCCTTTGTAGGCTGAGTCTCCATGGAGTCAGATTTTGTAGCCATGCCCAGAAATGGAATGCAGTTAACAGGATACCAGGAACCAGGAACAGACTGGAGCAGTAGGAGTCCCAGCAGCAGAGAGACCAAGAATGTTCTGAGGTAAAATAAATCCCAGGATAATAATTCCAGAAGAAAAAATAATCCAAATGCGTAGAAAAAGATTTATAAAATCTTTTAGTATAAAAATTTGAGGAAAAAGGTTGATGTAAAGTTGTAAAAAAAAACAAAAGTTAAATAGCTGTGAGGAGCTCAGAGAGTAAGGACTAGACTAGTCGGCGGCCATCTTGGAATCGTGGATATTAATTTCTGTAGCCTATAAACAGTGATCACTAAGGAAGGTGTTTGCACTCTCAATTAGCCAAAAAGTGGACATTCAGAATTTCATATCAGAATTGTTGTTTTTTTTTTTGTTAGCTTAGTCAGGGAGAGCAGGCAAGGATGTCAGCAGAGGAGCATGGCAAGCTGACAAAGAGACAGTTGGCTGAGATGTGCCAGGCTAAAGGACTGGTGCATGCCTACCTGACTAAAGCAGAAATGATTACAGCCTTGGGCACAGCTGCATTACAAACCAGCAACCAGGAGGACAATCAGATGGGCCTTGGAGATGAACAATTCTCAGAAAACGGGCAGTTAAACTTTTCCACAGAGGACTTAAAAATCTGTCTGGAGTTAAAGAGACTTGAACTGGAGGCCAAACATTTGGAAATAGAAGCACCAGAGAGACTGAGATGTCTGGAGGCTGAGGAAAGTGAGAAACTGCAAAGTCTGGTAGCTGAGGAGAATGAGAGGCAGAGGCAACATGAGAAGGAGATGCTGACTCTTCGCCAGGGTCATGGAGGTAATGGTGAAGGGAGTAACCAAAACCCAGAATTCACAAAGGTCCATACATTTCTTGCACAATTTACAGAGGGTGATAATTTTGACAGTTTTATTCATATGTTTGAAAGGGTATGTAAACAGTATAATGTTGACCAAGGGCTCTGGGTACGGTTCCTGGCCCCTTTACTCCATGGTAAAGCTGTAACTGCTATTTCTAAATTGCCTGATACTGATTGCTTAAATTATAATACTGTTACAAATTGTCTGTTAGAGTGCTTTAAGTTAACACCTGAAGCTTATAGGAAAAAGTTCTGTGAGCATAGATGCAAGGCAGATGAAAGTGTGTGTGAATATATTGCTGAGTTAAGCACTTATTTTCATAGATGGGTGAGTGGGTGTCAGGTAACCACATTTGAAGGGCTGGCAGACCTTTTGGTGAGGGAACAAGCCCTTAGCACTTTGCCTGAGGACATGAGAATCTGCTTAGCAGATAGGCAATGCAATAATGCAGATGGGTTGGGGAAGGAGGGAGACCTATACCTAGCAAGCAGGGCATCACTGCACAGGAAAGATACCCAGTGCTGCTCATGGGTCTAAGGGAACCCATGGTGGGCAGCTGAGACTGCCCCAATAGAGTCCACCAGTAGCAGGGGAAGCCACTAGTGCAGGTACATGTCCAGGACCAAGGGTTAAATGTTTTAAATTCAAGCAGTGGGGCCATGTAGCATATAGATGTCCATGGTGGCAAAGTGGTGAATAAAAGGTGGGAGAGCCAGTAAGTGGGAATGACAGAATGCCAGAAGTAAGTTGTCTGGAGACAACAAAGTTACTAAACTACCACAAGAAGTTATATCCTGTCTTAGTAAATGGGAAACAGGCCACTGCTAAGAGAGACACAGCCTCTGACCTGACCACTGATTAAAGAGGAGCACTGCTTGCTTGGACAGTCTACTCTAGAAAGAGCTTTAGGAGGGACCCCATTCCAAATACCTTTGGCTAGGGTTCACCTTGACTGGGAGGGTGGACAGGGAAGCAAGCAAGTAGGTGCATTAGAAGATATCCTGGCAGATGTCCTGATAGTAAATGATTTTGATAATGCAGTACCTTGTGTGCATGTCGTGACACTCAATCAGGCTTGGAGACAAGCATATGGGTCTGGTAGCCTGGGGGGACCCAGATAGACCACAGACTTGAAGCCAGGACTGGTGTGGTGGTTACTTCAGAGAGGGAGCTACCCTGTAGCAGTGAGACTTAAGGTGAGCCACAAGCTGCTTGTGGGCACTGATGTTCCCTTGGACAGATTGACTGCAAGGGCAGAGGCAGAGTAGTAGTACCCAGGCTGAAAGTGAGGCACCACTGTAAGAACATACCAGAATTCCTGTGGAAGGGGAGCTGGGAAGAGTTACAAAGAGAGAGTTGAGATTGGCTCAGATCTCAGAACCTACTAATTACTAGGCTGTTGTCAGTGTTGAGGATTGAGACTCCTTGATTACTTCTCCACGATTAATTTTGCACTGAATTTGTTTGCTAGCATGTTGGCAATATCCATTGGATCTGAGTGGGTGAATGAGGTCTGAGCAGTATTGAGTGATAGTCCTTATCTTCCTGATGTAAGTAAAGAAGGATTTTCAGTTGTCTTTGCTTCTGATACTAGTCTAAGTTCATGGGATGCCGTTGTTTTTCTGATGATATTTTCAATTCTTTTGATAATGTCTTGATGCTATCTTTGATTTGAGGGACTTTATTCTTTCCATGAATGTTTTAAGATTTTTATTTCTTTTACTGTATAGTTCATTTATGCTTCTGGACCAATATGTTAGTTTATTCATAAATTTTCCATTTTGTTTTGATCTAGCTGGGACAACTAAGTGAATACATTTATCCAGGTGCTGGGTAATACAGATATATGTGAATTTGGAGACATTGTCATAAAAATTTAGAAAGAGTGTAGCTTTGAAGTCCTTGGATTCAGTGATATTTGCATCTGAAGGTTTAGAGATTTTGATGGATAAGGTTACTAGTTCATGACTGGTCTTAACCAGTGAAGGGAATATCATAGGATTACTACATATAGATGCTATGTTTGTAGGAAATGGTAAAGAATATTTTGTCATCTAGTGGGTTCTTTGACAATTTGGTTCAGGGAATTCTTGTTTATGATGTCTACGAAGTTTTGGGCATATCCTACATTTAAGGTATAGGTTTCTCAGTTAATCACTGGATAATAATGTGTCCTTGAATGATGGAGTTTCTGTTTACAGGAAATTTATGGTAGTGTTTGGAGCTTGTCTACTCAGTTATCACTGAAAAGAGACTTACTACTAAGCTTAGTCAACCTAGCCTGATTATCAAATGCAATGAATGAATAAGTTCATTAATTAATCAATTAAGAGTAGCACTACTGATGCTTCCTCCTGAATTACAGACATTTTCATATGGTTGCTGTTACAGTACATTTGTTACACTATTCATCATTTCTGTTTCTTTCAGGATGCAACCTGATGTGCTATTTTAGTGTATTGTATCCATTTTGGGGGACACGAGCAACTGATCTAGTGAACTACAAAGGAAATAACCTTACTTTCAAAACTAATAATGCACAGTGCATTTATTTATTTTTAATATAACTCTGGAGATGTACCAGTGGTTCAAAGATAACAGGCTTAATATAAATACCTTTTGAGAAACTTTTTTTTTGCCTATGAAAATCTTTGTAATATTATTTAGAAATTTACTAAAGAAACCTGCATTTAACTCATTGGTATGGATTTTATATGTCTTGCCTGTAATGGCTAGCTAATTTAGTGCCACATGATACAGGGGGATAGTAATGCTTGGCCGGTACAGTTTTCCTCTCTTGCAATCATAATTTTGAGCACTAGATGGCAGTCAAATTCTGGCTCTGGAAGCAGTTAAAGGAATGAGCCACAATTTTCTTTTTGTTAAAATAATGCATAGCTGTGTTAGATTTCATATCATGATGTGTTATATATGCAGTTAGTATCATGTACGACAATGCAAGGAATCTTATTATAAAACAGATCTTATTTACAGTAACCATATTCTTATTCTAGAAACACAAATATAATGGATCACCCAAAATAAAATGCACTCTGTCATTTCATGCCCATTTATTATGAGATATGTTCTGTGCACAGTTTTATATACTGATTCTAGTAGTGCTGTAATATAATACTCAGACCCTTTCCTAAATGTGAAGTAGAGATGCTGCTGGAGTTGAAAAGCCTTCTCCAATTACAATCAGAAGCTTATAAAATTAAATACGAAAATAGGAAAGCGTGACTGTTGTAAAAACAGCAATGGTCTATCTGATTTACCTGAATGTTGTTTCAGATTCTATACATCTCTTCTGCTATCTTCTGCATTCACAACTGAACCCTATTTTATATTAATTCTCCAATAATCCCTGTAGGAGTGCATTAATGGTCTTAATGCATGCATGCTAAGAATTATGTGCGTGCTTGCACGCATGTGTGTGTGTGTGTGTGTGTGTGTGTGTGTGTGTGTGTGTGTGTGTGCCTCTGCATGCATGTGTGTGTGCATGTGTGTGTGTCTGTGTGTGTGAGTGCGCATGTGTGTGTCTATGTGAGTGTGTGAGTGCGTGTGTGTGTGGGTCTATCTGTGTGTGTGTGTGTGTGTGTGTGTGTGTGTCTGTGTGAGTGTGCATGTTTATGTGAATGTGTGTGTGTGTGTGTGAGTGTGTGTGTGTGTGTGTGTGTGTGTGTGTGCACGCGTGCCTGTGAGTGTGCGTGTGTATGTGTGTGTGTGTGTGTGTGTGTGTGTGTGTGAGTGTGTGTGTGTGTGTGTGTGTGTGTGTGTGTGTGTGTGTGTGTGTGTGTGTGTGTGTGTGTCTGTGTGGGTATGTGAGTGTGTGTATGTGTGTGAGTATGTATGTTTGAAGGAGAACAGAGGTTGTGCATAACAATTACACATGGAAAGTATAACGTGAAATAATGCAGCTCCACTGTGGTTACAGGTATAAACAGAGGGCAGAAACACTTTACTACTCAAGCATGCAAAAGTGACCTTTGAGGTCTTTAGTTTAGTCTGCATAGCAGTGAGATGGTGCTTCATGTTAACCTTGACTTAGTGGCTGCAGTGTTTCTGAGTACAGAAAAGAAGAGACTACAAAAATTGAACTAATGTTATACTTCGCCATCTTAGAAATGTTGGGTTTAAACAGTGAGGTACTGATAGATATCAGCTCTAAAGCAATGGTGGAAAAACTACAGGGTGTTTGTGCGCATGTGAAAAATTCATGTAAACATTTTTTTCTAAACTGGGAATGCAGTAAAACTGGACTAAGTGAGGCAGAAGGCTAGAAGAATGGGTAGTGAAACTACTGCAAAGATTTACTTTTATGGTTTTAGCAAAGTTTTGTGCAGAATTACTGTTCATGGTGAGTAAAACTAAAAATGACACAAATGAACAACACTGTATGACCAAGACCTGCTAATACCAACCTTCCTGTGTCAGTTATTTTTATATAGTCCAAACTTGTATCTGTTCCACGATAACCCTCTTCCCCATTTCAGATCTACAACTTTCTTGCAATCTAGAGAGCATTTCTATATTTACATACTTAGTGTCTTGAGTCTTAGTTTTTTCCTCTTCAGGAATGCTTTACAACATCTTAATATCCCTCATGCACCATGGATCACAGAACTAAGCAAAGTATTCAGAATTTTGCCCTTAAAGCTTTTAAGTCCACAAACTCAGCTACAAATTCAGCGTATCCTTTGCATTCCTACTGCCCTCTTACACTGTGTAGTGAAATTTGACTACAAATGATTATAACCTGTATATCCTATTTTACATCATTTCATAGGCTATTGTCCCTTCCCCCATCACCAATGTCAAGTCAATTTAGTTAGACCTCATTAGGCCCTCATTAGGCCAGTCATTGAATATAATGCTCCTTTGGTATGAATCTGTCCAGACACACGCCAACAACTGGAATGTGTACAGATATCTTACTAAAAGGATACAAGACCTTAACAATATGTCCTACATGGACTGAATCAATGCCCTGTCACTACACTCAGTATCCTACAGACTGCTAGCAAGTGGCCTGCATCTGGCGTACA
>NC_056737.1:1979650015-1979652515 GCF_019279795.1 Protopterus annectens
TCTCATCATCACGAACATGGGAGCAAAATGTTCAACACCAGAAGTATACCCCTCACTGGTGAGATCAGATCACAAACAAATCTCGCTGGAGGTCCTCATCCCACCCTCCTGAAACAAAAAGACCACAGTAAAGAACTAAGCAGACTTTGCACTTCTAAAGACTAGTGTGGTCTCCTTTAGGAAAACAGTACTCTAGCCGCTGAATCACTTACAAATGCCTTCTACCAGCACCTGCAGGACTGCATGGATAAGGCAATCCCAAGCAAAACAAAGACTCTTTGTACCAAAGTCTGGTGGACCCCAGCCATAAACAAACTCTACAACAAAAGGAGGAAGCTACTACATGATAGAGCAAAATCCTTGAAAGGTAAGCGCCTTTGATCACTATAAGTAAAAAGCTGAGAGCCCTCATAAAATCATCCAAAGCAAATTTTGAGAGAAGAATAGCTAAAGACTCTAAAGACAATCATAAGGCCTTCTTTAGCTATGTTAGAAACCTGGGAGGAAACTCCCAGATATGCTCAGAATTAGTTCAAAATGATGAGAAGATTACTGATCCTACAGACATTGCCAACATACTGGCTGACAGGTTCAGTGCAAACTTCTCCCCTCCCCAAAGGAGAGATATCTATACCAACAGATTGCAGACCCCAAACATCTCTAATGCCCAAGTGAGTCAAAGGCAAAAACACAGCATCCATGGGACCTGATGGTGTCCCCGGCTGTGTGCTACATGCACTCAACGAGGAATTAAATCCTCAGTTAGGACAGCTGTTTAATCGTAGCCTCACCGAGACAGCGACTGTAGTCCCACTTCACAAAGGCGGTGCCTCCACCGACCCTGGAAAACCCATTAGCTTGACAAGCCTTATCTGCAAAGCCATGGAGAGGATCATAATGGATCTCATAAATAAAGACATAGGGAATTTGCAGACTCTGGATCCAACCCAGTTTGGCTTTGTCAAGGGCAGGTCATGCCTTTTAAACTTGGTTGACTTTTTGAAACAGTCACCAAGGCCATTGATGAGGGAAAGGCAGTCCATACAGCCTACCTCGATCACAATACCCCACTCGGGTATCATTGAAAAACTCATCAGCCTAAATGTTAACCCATACATCACAAGATGGGTTGCAAACTGGCTGAGTGACAGAACCCACAGGGTCAGAGTTGCCGGTGCCATGTCTGACTCTAAGCCTGTCTCAAGTGGTGTCCCACAGGGCTCAGTCCTGGGCCCACTCTTGTTTGGCATCTACTTTTCCAAGTACAAGCAAACACGGAGGGTTATGGCTGACAAAGTTTGCAGATGACTGCAAACTGGGTAAAACACATCTGACACAGATATCCTTCAGAAGGGTCTCACAGATACGGATAACTGGTGCCAGAGCCACGCCCAAAGTTAAATGCCAAAAATGCATAGTCATACCCTTCGAAAAACAAGGTTACCCCTAGCTACCATATAGGTGGAAATCCACTGAGCACAGAAGAGGTTATTAGGGACCTGGGGACCCAGGTTGACAGCAGTCTGTCATTCGACACCCATGTTGCAAAATAGTTAGGAAGACCTTCTACATTGCCCACCTTATCATGAAGGGATTCACATCTAGATCAAGAGAGGTCATAGTCTCCCTATATTCATCACTCATCCGACCAATGATTGAGTACAATGCCCCATTCGGAATGTATCTGACCCGACACTTGCAGCAGCTGGAGAGGCCACAAAAGTTCCTCACCAAGAGGATTATGGGTCTCAAAAATCTGACCTATGCTGCCAGACTGAAAGAACTCCAACTCTATTCAGCGCCACCGCTTGCTCAGGGGTGAACTGTGACAGACATACAAGGCATTAACAAACACTGACTTGATGTAGATGGTGCAGCTCAAAAATCTAGATCCATCAGAGCCACAAGAGCGGAGACCTAAACCTTGACACGGCCATTAATAGAACGTGCTGGAGGGATAGATTCATTACCCAAAGACTCCCTATGCTGTGGAACAAAATCCCGGTATATGTGAGGCAAAGCACCTCGCTGGCTTTGTTTAAGAGAAATCTTGACCAATGGATGGGAGATCGCAAGTATACCCCAGGGATTACCTCAGTGTCACTGCTCGACAGAGGCACAGCAAAATAATGGGCATAGTTCCCCAAACCTAAGGGGTGGTGTAAGCCACAAAACTATGGGCTAGGCTTGTAAATGCCCTCGGGCAGATAGCCTAGTATGAACCTATGAACCTATGAACCTATATATATATTATAAATATAATTATAATATATTATTATCAACCATGGATTAGGTAAGGACACCAAATGGTAACCAAATGAAATAAGTTATTTTGAGCAAAAAAAAAGAGAAACTGGGTAGGCTTAAACAGGCCTGCAAGGGCAGCTAGCCTACTATTTACCTGTGATCCTATGAACATATGTCCAGCACATGTGTTACCACTGACTGCACTGATTATATTGTTTATTCCTGCCTTTTTCTTTGTGTGAGATCCCACTTG
>NC_056737.1:1979657515-1979682515 GCF_019279795.1 Protopterus annectens
AACAAAGAAATGTTTATTTGCATTTTGTACTGTGTTTGTAGAGTACGTTAACATCCCGCTTCCTCATATCATTCAGATGCTCATAAATTCTTCTCTTAAATTTTCTGTGGGTCTTTCCTATATAAAAACAACCACAGATTTTACATATAGCAGCATATACCACCCCCACAGATTCACAGTTACAATGTGTGTTGGTCTCAATACATTCCTTCCTACCCATTAAATTCACCTTATTTACCAACCAAGACATGTGAACACTGGGCACAGGAACCACATTTATATGTTCCCTTCCTTTGCTTACTTTGTTTGTTGACCCCCTTCTCCAGCATGTCCTTTATGTTTTTGCCCTTCCTATAAGTGAACTTTAAGGGATCATTGACTAATTTGTCCAAGTCTGAGAATTTTGCAAACCTTTCCCAATTCTTCAGTATTATGTCCTTAATATAGTTGACATTACTACTAAAATTTAACACAAAATTATTGTTCCATTGTTTTTCTTTTATCATGTCCATAACTTGAGGGTTACCCACTTCCGGTATCCCCAAGATAGGACTAAATTTACCTCTCCTCTCCCTAAATATTTAATTCTCAATTTCCTCTATCAGTGCTAAAGGGTATTGCCTGTCCAAAAACATTTTCTTCAATTTGTTACTCTCCTCTAGATAGTCTACATCACATGAAGTCACCCTACAGCTTCTAATGTATTGCCTTTTCGCTATTCCCTTCTTTTGACTGAATGGGTGGGCACTAGTGAAGACTGAGTAGGAGTTAGAAAACGTCTTCTTCCTATAAACTTTAGACTTAAACCCTTTTGTCTCTGGCACCTTCTCTATAAGTACATCTAAGTATTGTATTCTCTCGTGTGATATAGCATAGGTGAATCTCAAAAATTCAGTAGTCGTATTTACATATGTAATGAACTCCAAAATTGTAGATTCTGGTCCCTTCCAAAAAATGCATATATCATCCAGGTATCCCCTATAATAACTCAGAAAAGGAGAGTATTTCGAATTAAACACATATCTTTCCTCCCAGGTGGACAGTACTAGGTTAGCATACATGGGGGCACAACAGGCCCCCATTGCTACACCACTAGTTTGCTTATAGAACTCGCCTTCAAAAAACAAAAAGTTGTGTGTGAGTGTTAGGTCCATAAGCTCAACCAAAACCTGAATATTTTGAATATTGGTACTCGCTTTACTGTATAATGCTTCACCAAACCACTCTAGTCCTAATCTATGTGGTATGATGTTAAAAAGATCTTGGACATCAAGTGTAACAAATATTAGCTCTTCATTATACAGATGATCACCAGCACTACTAAGGAAGTCCCACGAATCCTTCAAGAACCTTCAAGATACCCTCTTTCTCTGACCATACTTTCTTAAGTGTTAAATCCAAATATTTAACTACTTATCCACTGTTGAAGCCGTGGTCACTACTCTCCTTGAAATGCTTTGCTTTTTGTTTTTCTGGTGAACATTTAAAGATGATCCATCAAAGATCTTCAAAGTCAGAGGCATCTGGCTAGGAGACATCTTTAAGGTGCATTGCTCAAGCAACCCAGGATAAAAGTGTTCTGCATAAAGGTTTGGTTAATCATGCAATGTGGGGGGGGGGGCAGTATATGATTAGGAATGATACTCTGTCTAAGCCTGAACAAATTATACTTATGACTGAGGAACTGGGCATGGGGCACATTAACACTAAACTCAAAATAATACGGAACACAGTTGGCTTTTATGTTAAAAGGGAAGACAAGAGTGACGATAAATAGGACATGCTGGAGGGATAGATTCCTATCCCAGAGACTCCCCATGCTTTGGAACACGATTCCAATATACATCAGGCAGAGCCCCTCACTAACACTCTTCAAGAGAAACCTTGATGGGTGGATGGGAAACAGAAGATTTACCCAAGGGATCACTGCACTGGCTCTGCTGGATAGTGGCACAGGGAACTAATGGCTCTGCTGGACAGTGGCGCAGGGAACTGATGGCTCTGCTGGACAGAGGCACAGGGAACTAATCTAAGGGGGTGGCAAAAGCCAACACATTCTGGCTAGGCTTATAAATGCCCTTGGGCAGATAGCCTAGTACTTACCTATGAACCTATGCATCCATAACATTATTTCAGACAGCAGCGCACGCACACCTCTCAAAAGTCTAGATTTTTACCTCATATTTTTGGACTGTTCCTCATAAAATGTGTGGTTTTCTGGCAAATCACTAAGGATTGAAGTCATTAAATAATGACATACATTTGAGTTTCAGACATCATGTTCTTCAGAAAATGCATGCTAACACAAATCCTGTTATTCTGTCAACTTTTTAAGTTTATAAGAGTAATAAATCTATCACTGCTTTTGGCTTTGTCCCCCATACTTTTAGGCTTTGTCTCGATGTCTTCCACTAATACAGCTCAGAGGTATGAGTGTATGAATGTTATATCCATGATACACACAGTGTAAAACAGTATTCTTTTTTTAATGCAAAAACTTTATTTAAAAAGTAGATAAAAAAGTTGGAGTAAGAATATAAAAATAAAACTGTATAATAACAAATTCCAACAGTATAAGTAAGTAGACCAAGAAATGTTGAATTTTCAAGAATCCAAAACCTATAAAAATAAGATATTTATGAATTTGTTTTGGCCACGTTAGGGCAGCGGTTAGCATTGTCACCTCACAGCAAGAGGTAATCTGGTTTGATGCACTGTTGGAGCACCTTCTGTGCAGAATCTGCATGTCCTCCCTACAGCTGAGTGAGTTTTAAAGACGTGCAGTAGGTGCGTGTTTGTATGTGTGCCTTCTGTGGAGGTTGGGTGCTGGGCTGGCAACTCAACACAGTAAAACTCTACTACCAATCAATCTGTGGACCAGTGATACACTGTGGCAACTCATAATGGCAGAAGCTGAAAGACATTGCTATGAAGTTCTAATAAAAAACTCCTTACACCATTTTCCCTTAAGGATTTTCCAATGCATAAAAATCATATTTAATAAAGTGGCAACAATTTTGCTGATATTTGGAAGAAAGGGATGTGAGAGTCTAAAACCCTAATCTTGCAGTCCAAGCAACCAGAAGACACTGTCAGTCCTTGCAGGAATAACAGCTTGTGATGCTCACACAACTGCATGATAAAGGTTAGTCCTAAATACTGTACAGGAGAGCATTTACATATTAAATGATCATAATTTGCGCTCTCAGTCCCACATTTCCCGCAACACGATGCAGTTAACCAGTCTCTACATTTCAGGTGCTCTGGGGCATAATGCCAAATATCTAGCAACTTAAAAAACACAAAAGATATACATGAGGGAATGCAGAGTTGTTACAACCCTTAATGATTTCCAGCCAGTCCTCATTGTACAGGAGCTTGTCAAGCCCCCCAGACCAAAGTTACCTGATACATAACTGCCTTGGACTGGAGGAATCACCTAAGAATCGATACAATATAGCTAGCTTAGCTGGTCTTCTGAGAGAAAAACTATGTATTTCACAGAAAGGCAGCTTGTTTAGTGAAAAAGTGCTACTTAGCCTATCTAGCACAGCAATTTTGGATAAAAAATGTAAATTTTACCACACAAATAAAGTGCACGCTATTGAGCTGAGAAAAAGCTACCTTCCAGATCAGATTCATGTAAGTAATATTATCTTTAATCCAGTGCTATCAAAACATCGGGGTGTGATCAATTTGACATTCTTTGTTAAATCCTATTTTATTTATTTATTTTACATTTGTTTACCGGGAAAAGTCTGACTGGGCAAAGTTGCCCGTTTTCAGAGGAGGCTCGGGGAAAAAAGCTGCATACAATAACATAAATTTAGAAATAAAATACAGTAACAATTGCACCACACAGCAATAATAAAACTCAGTTATTCTATTATTACCCATCTTAATACTTGTGGTACACAAAAGAATTTGGAGTTATATTTAACCCACAAACTTTCCAATCCACTAGGTTGCCAGACCCTAGTGACATCTTTTCCTGAGTCACTAGAATCCTGGTGATAAATAAATTCTAATTCCACCCAAAACCATAACTGTCTTCTACATGACCTAGACCTTAAAAATCACCAGCCCACAGCAACATTTCCATAGGTTATTAGATTAGGAATGTTCAAACACGCCCCACTGTTCAGATAACATCAAAGTTTTGCAGTCTAGCCTGGCTGGTGATTTACCCCATGCTTTAAAAGTTGCATTAAAAGTTTCTGATTTTTCGCAGGCCTCCCAATTTAAACCACATGATAGAGATGGAGAAGGTAGAACAGTATTTGGGGTAGCAATACCATTCCAACTGCCTGCACTTTATGCCAAAGAGGTAGATTTAACAACCCCCAACATTGAATCTTACCCTTAACATGGTCATATGAAAGTTTAGCATTTTTACCTAACATATGCTTAAGTGGCTACCTCATAACAGTGGCTAATAGTTACTTTCTGTGACAGACACAAGTCTTTTAAATGAGGAAACAGCTTTTAAGAAGTACAGGCAAGACTTATTTAATGGAACAAAATGGTCTTAGTCAAGTTCAGCCTTAATCCTAATACAATGGCAAAACCCCTCAACAACTTTAATATACAGGGGACATTCCATGGTTCCAGACCCAAATTATCTCATCATTTACAAACCATGAGGATAAAATAGGCTCTTGAAAGCAATTGAATACAGCAAGTGAACCAGATTCTTCATCCAAGTAAGAATTTCATGAAAATAACAACGGGGAAGGGGGGGGGGTAGCCCTGATAAAAAAAAAACAAAAAACAAAACAAAAGGAAAGCAGTATCCATTTCTAATAACCAGTACTAATGATTTTAAATATTATAACTGAATCTTAGCTATAAACTGTTTAGGAAAATTATATTTCACAAGTTCCCACCATGTAAATTCTCATTCATTTGAATCAAATGATCATATGGGCGGCGCAGTGGTGCAGCGGTTAATGCTGTCGCTCACAGTAAGAGGTTCTCCGGTTCACTTCTTGGCTGGGGTGTCTTCTGTGCAGAATTTGCATGTTCTCCCTGCGTTTCACGTGGTTTTCCTCTGGGTACTCCGGTTTCCTCCCACAGTCTAAAGACATGCTTCTGGAGCATTTCTCCCCAGGCCTCCGCTGAAAACAGGATCTGTGGAACCTAGTTGGACTTTCCCGGTCAACAAATGTTAAATAAATAAATGCATTATTGAAATCGAATAATAAAGATTCTCTTGGTTCTCCCTTAGACATACTAGCTTGTTGAATGTTCAACTAAAATCTTATTAAGTCAGGACTGCTATTTTGTCCTTTGATAAAAGATTCAGCATATAGACTAATGATTTCATACATTTTATTGTCCAGAGAGAGAAGTGATATTGGCCTATAAGATGCTAATTATGAACAATCTTAGAGTTAGAAAGCATTATAATATTAGTGCTATAGGCCACAAGAGGAAAGTAGCATCTATATTCAGCTTCCTGATAAAGACCCAGCAGAACTGAGCTTAGTGGATGTTTGATTTTTTTTAATATAATTCAGGGACCAACTCATTTGGACCAGAATCTTTGCCTGAACAAGGAGAATTGATTATCACCTGAATAACTGAGACAAAAAGGCCTAATAATAGTTTCTGTATTCTGTTCTGATAGTTGAGTAAGAGTACAATGAGAAAGAAATGTGTAAATGTGTTAGTGTGGGCATAGACTTATTGGTTACTTTAGAAGATTATACACATCTCCTGCATTTAGAACATTGGTTAATGATGGTCTGTCTGTCTGGTCCTGTTACCAATGGTAGAGGAACCCAGCAAGATTGCCTTCCCTCCATGGCAGTACTTCCGTTGGTAATGGAAGAGTTGACATATGAAGTGTGATTTGTATTGAGGGAGCAAACCAGCATGGATGGTTCAATGAATTGTTTATTTTTGTTTGCAAATGACTGCATTCTCCTGAGCTCCAACCTTCCAGCAGTGCTGAGGTTTTGCAGATATTTGATGAATTCAACAGTGTCTTGGGACTTGTTTGTAGCACTGCTAAAATGATAATTCTAAGGAAAAAGGGGAATCTTGTAGAGTTAGACAAAGCCCCAGTCCCAGTATTATTAGAGGCCTGTTATTTGCAATTAAAAATAAGATACAATTTTCAGAACACAGAAGGGTGAATTGTCTACATTTGGTAAGTAAAGTGAAGAATATTGCATTGCTATTGGCTAAGTTACATCCAAAGTTGTGGAAGGCTAAAGCAACACAAGTTATGATTTTACCATATTTTTTTATAATTGGTTAGGAATATTCCCCTCTTCTAGGTGTACCCATATTTAGAAAACATGCAGGTTATTTTGGAAGAGGCAATTCTGAGTTGCAAAGGGACAAGATGATTATCATCATCGATGGCATATATTCCCAGTTTTTTATGAGGGGTGGATTTCCCCACTTATTGTGATGTTTTCTCTCCTTTCAATTAAATCATTTTCTTTGGCAGTTAGATGACATAAGTGGAGATTCTCAAATATTGAATGGATTTGGTAAAAATGTTTTCCAGGAATTTCCTGAAGAAGTGATCTTCATTAGAAATGGAACGATTAGGTGATATGGTGTGGGGCTAAGGCCCCAATGGCTCTATTTGGGGCCATCCAAATGTAATTTATTCAGTTACAAGGAAGTCTCAGGAAGTGTGACTTCTCCATGAGATAACTAGGTGGTCACATGTTTTAATTTCACCAGTGCAACTGGACTGGTCGAGTTTTAGTCATTGCAGAGAGAACAGGGACTCCCTAATTCTGAAGAGTTTACTTTGTACAGCTAAACTATGTATGGCATAGGCATGTTTATCCTGCATTACAGAACAAGAAAGCATTACCTTGGAATATATTTTAGACAAAACCAAGAGAAGTAGAGAGAGAATAATTTATAGGAACTTGTGGTAAACTCGAGTCAATGCTCTTTGATGAATAATAGTGGGTAGATGAAAAATCAAGAAAACTTTACTTTTCTGAGAAACAGTGGAATTTTACATGGGATGCATCAGCAAAGTTGAAATGCTGGGCAAGATACCATGATCCACAAGGGAGAATTGTACTAAGATGGTATTTAACCAACAATGCAGAGTAGAATGGGCATTTTTAAATGGAGCAGATAATCACATATTTTGGAGCTGCGCTATGGTTCAGATTAGTATATCTTCTTAAGCACTAATATCAATGATATTTTGGGGGCTGTGCTGATTTTGAGTTGGGGGTTTTGGATTTGTGGCTTATACCCTCTGTCTCTTCTACTGAAAGACAGTTTATTGGATATTATTGTTTTTTTGCCAGTCTGATCAAATTCCTGTGCTCTAAGAAGTGGAAGCAGAGGATATTAACTAGTAAAGGATAATTATACAGTTATGTCAGAAATCATTTGCACAAGATTTTATATTCATTTAGGCATAGAGGGGGGTCCTGAAATGTTTCCTCCCACCATGGAAAAAATGCTGAAGTTCTTTGGTTATGGTATGTAGTTTATTTTTTTCTTTCTTTACCCCGATGCGTTGAAGAGAAATAGCTGCAGTTTATCATGATCTTTATCATTTACCTTGTTGGATATATGCGATATTGTGGGACTGCTGATTTCGCCATAGTTCTAGGACTGCTATACACTTTTTCTCCTTTTCTTTGTTCTGTCAGTTTGATTATTCAGTATTTTTTAAGAATTGTTGGTATTGTGTTAATAATGTTTGTTAAAATTAATAAAGTTCAGAAATAAAATGAAATGTTTCACTGTTCTAACTTCCTCCTCCAAAATTAGAACTATAAATTTCCTGGAAGTGTTGCTCCATCATTTTATTTATTACCTTCAGGTCATTTATGAGTGCACATTCCTCATTTTTGATGACATAAATGGAAGTCTCATTATATTGTTCTTTTAAATACATTGCTAACAGCTTAATTGAAGAAAGCCCTCTAGCCCAATAAAAAAGATTTGATTCTATCCCACTTTACTTGTATCCAGGCATACTGCACTGCCTTATATTCATGTTTCAAATGTTTAAGATTTTGTACATTGTCACTAGTCCAGTCAGGATAAAATAGACAAGTCTTTGTGGGTTCTGTTCAAGGAGCTTTATTATGCACAAACACATCAGGATTGAGGCTTAATAACTCTAACTCAGATAAACTTATAAGCAAACTAGCTATTACACTCATACATGCTCACTCTCTGGCTGTGCTCTCAGAATGGCACTGAAGCTAGCACATGCTTGCTATTTATATGCACGTGCCGACCTTGAAATGCTTCCTAAAGGTACAACATGGACACAGACACACACACACACACACACACACACACACACACACACACACACACACACACACACACACACACACACACACACACACACACACAGAAACACGCACACACACACACACACACACACACACACACACACACACACACACACACACACACACACACACACACACACACACACATTATTCTACAACCTCACTCTTTGAGAAATCAGTCATGTAATATTGACGACATTAATTGACATGCAATCAATATGAATAATTCTTTGTCATGCAATTATACAGAACTAAATACATATAGACAATTATGTCCAGGTTGCTGTGTATTTCACACTAGGTCTGCACATACGACCAAATCCTGTGACATAGAGATTAGACTTAGATCTAGCAATTGGGACTATCTCTGCTGAATGTTCAACTTTAGGGACATCAAGAACATCATCAGGAATGCAAGTAGAAGTTAAGACACATTCTGCAACAGGAACATTGTCTGGATTGGTCTGAGATCTAGAGTCTGTATCACAGGAACAATGCCGTGATATCTATTCTGGTACAGGAAGAAGATGTCTGCGATTTCACCTGTACTCCACACCCTCATATTCTACAAAGTAGGATCTTGGCTCAGTACATATACCTGCTACTTGACCAATCTGGTCAAAACTTTTCTCTATTTGTATCCTCACTGTCGTTCCTTCTTTCAATGGATGAAGAAATCTGCTCAATTTATCATAGCTGGACTTCTAGAATGCTTTCTGAATAATTGGGCTCTAATTGCCCTTGTTCTTAGTTTTAGGCCTCAACAAACTAATAGGCAATGTTGTTCTGGTTTGCCTAGATAGAAGTCTCTGAGAAGGTGAGCCAAGTATATTGCCATGGGGTATGTTTCTGAGATTGAGTAAATTCAACAAGACATCAATATTACAATGCTTTGACCACTCAAGTAATTGCTTTGCTCTCTGTACTGCACGTTCAGCTAATCCATTTGACTGTGGATATTCTGGGCTACTAGTAACATGTACAAAGTCCCATTCTTTTGCAAATTTCTGAAATGACTGACTAGTAAATTGAGTACCATTGTCAGAATCCAAAGGCAGACGTACTGTCTGGTGGACCCCAGCCATAAACAAACTATACAATAGAAGGAGGAAGCTACTACATGATAGAGCAAAATCCCAAAAAGGGAAGGCATCTCTGATCAGTATTAGCAAAAAACTACGGGCACTCATAAAATCGTCTAAGGTCAGCTTAGAGAGAAAAATTGCACAGGACGCTAAGGATAATCACAAGGCTTTCTTTAGTTATGTCAGGAACCTGGGTGGGAATTCCCAGATATGCTCAGAATTAGTCCAAAATGACAAAAAATACACCGAACCCACAGACATTGCCAACATCCTAGCTGACAGTTTCAGCGCAAACTTCTCCCCCCCCCCACCAAAAGGGCAAATATCTATCCCAGCAGTGTGCTGCCCCCCTGACATCTCAGATACTCAGGTAAGAGCCACCCTGTCCAAAGCAAAAAACACAGCATCAATGGGACCAGATGGTGTCCCGGGCTGCGTTCTACATGAACTCCAAGAAGAGCTAAACCCAAACATAAAACTACTGTTCAATCTCAGCCGTACTACAGGATATGTACCCAAAGATTGGCGTACAGCAACAGTGGTCCCTTTCCACAAAGGTGGTGCCTCAACAGATCCTGGAAACTATCGCCCCATAAGCCTGACTAGCTTGGTCTGCAAAGCTATGGAAAGGATCATCATGGACCTCATAAATAAAGATATTGGGGACCTACAGACACTGGATCCTACCCAGTTCAGCTTTGTTAAGGGCATATCCTGCCTCTTAAACCTGGTCGATTTCTTTGAAACAGTCACCAAGGCCATTGACGAGGGGAAGGTGGTCCACACAGCCTACTGGGACCTCGCAAAAGCCTTCGATACAATACCCAATACCCCACTCGGGCATTATAGATAAGCTCAACAGCTTAAATATAAACCCCTATGTCACTAGATGGGTTGCAAACTGGCTCAAGGACAGAACCCACATGGTTAGAATTGCTGGAGCCATGTCAGACTCAAAACCAGTTACAAGTGGTGTCCCACAAGGCTCAGTCCTAGGACCTCTCTTGTTCGGTATATATTTCTTGGAGGTACAGGCCAACATGGAAGGACTGTGGCTGACCAAGTTCGCAGATGACTGCAAACTGGGCACCATAATCGACTCACCAGCCGACACAAGCATCCTCCAAAAGGGTCTCATAGAAACAGACAACTGGTGCCAGAACCATGGACGCAAGCTAAACACCAAAAAGTGTATAGTCATCCCCTTTGGCAAAAACAAAGTGCCCACAAATTACCACATAGGTGGTAATCCATTAAGTACGGAAGAAGTAATTAGGGACCTGGTGGACCCAAGTTGATAGCAATCTCTCATTTGACAACCACGTGGCCAAAGTGCACAGTGGGACATCCTTAATAAGGAAGTGGAATGTGCAGCATTAGAACCCTGGCTCATCTGATTTCTGGCCATGAACTTACCTCTGGTGCCACAAGGTAAGCTAGGCAGCAGGTGTATTTTTTATACTCAGTACTGTCTAGAGCACTAAGGGCTGCACATCACCACTTAGCCTGCTTGTGTGAAGAAAGGTAAAGGCCATAAAACTGTTTCAGATTTTTCCTTAAGCGGTGCAGTGAACCACATTTGTGCACAGGTCAACAACATGCAAATGTAATAGGCAATAGTAAATTTATTTAGTAAATATACAGTAGAATGAAGCATGGTATCGTTCTTCATACACAAAAACTCAATACGCTCTTATATATAAAAAACCAACAGTATTTATTAAGGTTAGCGCTTTCACCGCCGGACAGGTGGCTATGAATATGTAATGTGACATTGCAATGGGTGTTGCTTTTCAAATTGATTAGATGCACTTGTGGATATGATAACTTTGTAAGCATATATGTATAAAAAATGCTTTTATTTTATGTTTTTTATATGGTCTGAAGAAGCCACCTGTCTTGTCTGGTGGTGAAAGCGCTAACCTTAATAAATACTGTTTGTTTTTTTATATATAAAAACGTATTGAGTTTTTGTGTATGAAGAAGGATACCGTGCTTCGTTCCCACTGCAAATTTACTTTGTATTTGGGTAGTATTACCGTTCATTTGCAGTGGCTCATTTATCCATTGGGGAATTTATCTTGTGTTTAAATAGTAAATATATATACTTCTCCTGCTAATACTCATTATGATCCTTCCTCAGTAAAACTACTGTGGAATTTGAACCACGGTTTACCTATCTTATCTATTGTGTACCTTAGCATATTTACACCTTGTGCTACACACACAGTTGGGTCACAGGTATAAATTCTGCTATCATTATCATCCAAGGTGCTGACTGCTGTGTGATGTTGTTAAATGTGTTTGTACTTCTTAAAGCAACCGACAAGTTTTACATTTATACATTTCACCATGTGTTTGCGCTGTCACTCGCTACACAGATATTAAAAAGAGAAAAATAAAATAAAGAATTAAAGTTAAACAAATGTTAAACAATTACACAGCTCTGGATTTGAATTATCAGAGTAAGGAAATAAAATACACAGTGGTAGTGTATTATCTATGTTTGCAACTTACACATCTTTACAATAGCAATCAAATCATGTGTATACAAACAAATCATATTTCCTCTACAGTACTAACAGGACTTACACTTGTACATTCTCAGGTGGTTGCACATGTGGCTAACATATTTAGTGCAATTATTGATCAAATAGCCATTTCTGAATAAGTGTGCTCAAATGCAGCTCTGTCTTCTGTTTGCATTGCATTCATTCTTCCCTTATCTTTGCTGTAATCTCAGACATGTTTTGTATCATTTTCATTTAAATGTGTAAAAGACAGTAGAATTTTACTATTAGTGAACAAACATATTAAATATGTGGTGTTTTGTTTCATTTAAAATCTCACTGAAATTATTTCCACACTTTGCAAGTGTATCCTCACTGACACAACCACTGCAGTGAAGGTTGTCCGAATTGCTGTTGTGTTTTCTTTCCCTCCCACGCTAACCATTCATGGATGCAAACTGTTAACAGCTAACAATGGTGTAGAGCCTATACTATGTTTTAAGGTTGCCACCAGTCCTGTTATCAGCGGTACATTCATGGGTTGAGCTGCCTTATCCCATTGCCCACTGTGCAAAGTAGTGGGATGTGAAAAGTCCCACTTTTCAATCACACTGAATCACAGTGGAAAAGCTACAAATACTTCTGGCTTTTCCAAGGCAATTCAGTTATGTCACCAACCCATTCCTGCAGGCAGAGCTGTTCCCTGTTGGGTCTAGGTGCTTTAAATCATGCAGCAATTGGCTGCATTTCATGAAGGGGTGGGAATTGGGGCAGGAAGAACCCTGCAAAGATTGTGGAGATTGTGGCTGTAGAGCAGTTTTTTTTAGTGCTTCTACAGCCGCAAAGAAAAAGACCGAGATTTTTTTTCTAAACAGCCATTCAGTCATCCATCTAGCCAGCCAGGCATCCATTCAGCCAGCAATCTAGCTAGCCATTCATCTAACCAGTAATCCATCCATTCATCCATACAAACATACATCTAGCTGCTACTCCCGCCAACCAGCAAGCCACTCCAGCAGCCAGCTAGCTAGCCACTGCAGCAGCCAACTGGCCAATCAGCTAGCCACTCCAGCAGCCAGCTAGCCCATTACCCACTCCAGCAGCCAGTAAGCTAGCTAGCCACTCCAGAAGCCAGCCAGCCAGCTAGCCACTCCAGTAGCCATCCAACCATTCAACTTGCCACTCCAGCATCCAGCCATTGTACCCATACAAGCATCTTCTTCACCACTCCTGTGGTGACATCATGGTAGAGGAAGTGGCCAGTGTCATATTGGCCACACCACCATGTCCCACTTTGGCCCATTTAAAAGGTGGCAAAACTACTATGTTTACATCTGTTGCACAAAGTCAAAAGTTTATTATTCAGAAATTCTAATGAGTTCTCACCTTCACAGTGCTCAGAGGGATGAATCTACACTATAAAAAGGTAACATTGTAGCTAGGGAACTTGAAGGTGAGGAGAATTGTGTATGTGGACAAAATAGAAGACTGGTATTCCTTTGAAGATGATTTGTCTGCAGACAAGGCTTATAATGCTGCTAAGGTATGTTTGTATTATATAAGTACATTCTAGACTTTGTAAAATGTTACAAAAGAATTTATATATCTGGGAGAAAATGGAACTTTTATCTGTACACTTCTTATACTTCACTGTTGGCACAGGCATTTACATTTTGAAGAAATATAAGTGATACTTTCAGCACAACTATATATTTTTAAAATTTGATTTTGTAATGTTTTATGTTATTGAAGAGGAATGTGATGTATATGTCATTGACTTTTGTTATAGGTTCATAGGTGTTTACTAGGCTAATGGCCACAAGGGCATTTTTAAGCCTAAGCCATGCATCCCAAATCTCTGACAAGTTCTGGTACCCTTAATAAGTGTACACAGGGCCTTGGGAGAGGAACCATTTACAGGCAGCCTGTGTCCATCAGAGACATAGGTGCCAAGCCAGGGATGAATTTACTGCTCCCCATCCAATTGTCCAACTTACTCTTGAATTGGGTTAGGGAAGAACTCTGCTTCATATGGATGGGAAGTCTATTCCAGAGATTGGATAGTGTCTGGGATACATACTTAAGTCTCTCCACCAGATCCTATTTATATCACAGGCAGGTTTAAGTCTTTAGAATGGGTAAATCTGGTGCTGTTTGTTTTGCTCATATGTAGGAGGTCCATCAGCAGGGGATATGCTAATGCCCTGTATGCGAGGTATAACTCTCCTCTCAATAACCTGTAGTAGACAGAATACAGGGATAGGACCTTGAAGCAGTCTGCATAGGACATTGTACTTACTCCCTGTATTCTTCTAGTGAAGAGCCTCTGTGGACATTTAATTTGTTGGATATACCTGGCTAGGTACATACCAAAGGGGGCATTGCACTCAATGATAGGTCTGATGGCAGCTAGGATCCGCCACATAACACACGCACTCAAGTCACTCCAAAGCAAGTACAAATATGACTGCGTCATTGTCCATGCGGGCGTGAATGACCTGAGACGTACCTCCCTGGACTATATGAAAAGAGACATAGAGGAGCTCTCTGATTATGTAGCCCAGGCTGGTATGAGCCTGACCCTGAGCAGCATCTTGCCCTCACCAAGAATGATGCCACAATACAAAGACAAGATGATCAGCTTTAATAATTGGCTCAAGTACTGGTGTCATTCTAAGAGGATCCAATGTCTGTCTGCCTGGGATGACATGTTGGACAAGCCATGCTGCTTCGCAAGGGACGGCTTGCACCTGTCACCACTGGGCTTCCGGATATTGGCCAAGGCTCTTGCCACCCCCATAGTGCCTTTTTTAGGCAAGGCTCAAAAGACAAACCCACCTCCTTAGAAAACAAAAATGAAAAAAAACTAAGGGTAATGCTGCTCAACGCCAGAAGTCTAAATCTCAAGATGCAGGCACTCGATGCATTCCTCAGTATGGAGAACATCGACGTCTGTGCAGTAACTGAAACCTGGTTCAAGGCTCCTGAGAGCACCCCAGTGCTACCAGGCTATACCTCGTATCATGCTTTTCGGCCCCAAAACCTGGGGCAAACCACAAAGGGAGGGAGGGTGTCCATATTCATCAAGGACACCCACACCTCCAGGTTAGTAGCAACACATGAAGCATCAGAGACCATACAGGTGCAACTAACCGTACGCAAAACTGCTATACAACTGGTAGCATGTTACAGACCACCCTCCCAATCTCAGGAACCCCACTCAGCCTTCCTGAAGACATTGGAGGATATGAATGTATCACAAGATACCATCATACTGGGAGACTTCAACTACCCAAACATAGATTGGGTACATTATTCTAGCCCTAACACCCTAGCCCAAAGGTTCCTGGAATTCATAAATTCAAATGCACTGGAACAACTAGTCACCTCTCCCACTAGGGGAGATAATATACTAGACCTGATCATCACAAATATGGGGACAAAATGCTCCACACTGGAGGTATACCCCTCACTAGTGAGATCTGACCACAAACTAATCACCCTGGATATGCATATCCCACCTCCACCCCCAGCACAAAAGACCACAGTGAAAAACTTCTCAAAAGCAGACTTCACTCTTCTTAAGACTGAGATGGTATCCTTTAAGCCCACTGGGCCAGTGGATACCACATCCCACAATGCCGAATCCTTCACAAATGCTTTCTATGGACATCTCCAAGAATGCATGGATCATGCAATCCCAAATAAATCCAAGTCCCTCTCCACCAAAGGCAAGCGTCCTGTCTGGTGGACCTCAGCCATTAACAAATTGTATAACAAAAGAAGGAAGCTACTGCACGACAGAGCAAATCCCATAAAGGGAAGACATCTCTGATCAACATTAGCAGAAAACTACATTCTCTCATAAAAACATCCAAGGCCAACTTTGACAGAAAAATCGCTAAGGACACTAAAGATAACCACAAAGCCTTCTTCAGCTATGTTAGAAACCTGGGTGGAAACCCTCAGATATGCTCAGAGTTAGTTCACAACAACAAAAAATACACTGAACCCACAGATATTGCCAACATTCTGGCTGACAGGTTCAGTACAAATTTCTCCCCTCCCTCACCCCCAAAAGAAGAAATACTTATCCCAGCTGAATGTAATCTCCCTGTCATCTCAGATGTCCAAGTGAGAACCGCCCTCAACAAAGCTAAAAACACAGCATCAATGGGACCTGACGGTATCCCGGGTTGTGTGCTACGTGAACTCCAAGAGGAGCTAAACCCGCACATAAAAATGCTATTTAACCTTAGCCTTACTACAGGATATGTACCTGAACACTGGCGTACAGGAACAGTGGTCCCACTCCACAAAGGGGGTACCTCTACAGACCCTGGGAACTACCGGCCCATAAGCTTAACCAGCCTGGTCTGCAAAGCTATGGAAAGAATCATTATGGAACTCATACACAGAGACATAGGGGACCTACAGACACTTGACCCCACCCAGTTCGGCTTTGTAAAGGGCAGATCCTGCCTTTTGAACCTGGTTGACTTTTTCGAAACAGTCACTAGAGCCATTGATGAGGGCAAAGCAGTCCATATAGCCTACCTGGACTTGGCCAAGGCCTTCGACACAATACCCCACTCAGGGCATCATAGATAATCTCACCAGCTTAAACGTAAACCCTTATGTCACTAGATGGGTTGCAAACTGGCTAAAGGACAGAACCCATAAAGTTAAAATTGCTGGAGCAATGTCAGACTCAAAGCCAGTCACAAGTGGTGTCCCACAGGGATCTGTCCTGGGACCCCTCTTGTTCGGCATTTATTTCTCAGATGTTAAAGCAAACATGGGAGGGTTGTGGCTGACAAAGTACGCAGATGACTGCAAACTAGGCGCCATAGTCGATACACCAGCGGACACATATATCCTACAAAAAGGCCTCACAGAAACGGACAACTGGTGCCGGAGTCACGGCCTTAAACTAAATGCCAAAAAATGTATAGTCATCCCCTTTGGGAAAAACAAAGTACCCACAAATTATCACATAGACAGCAACCCACTGAGTATGGAAAAAGTAATCAGAGACCTAGGGACCCAAGTCGACAGTGACCTCTCATTTGACACTCACGTTGCCAAAGTGGTTAGAAAAACATTCTACCTTGCACACCTCACCATGAAGGGATTCACATCCAGATCCAAGGATGTCATTGTACCCCTATACTCCTCCCTCATCAGACCCATGATTGAGTACAATGCCCCATTTGGTATGTACCTCACCCGGCATTTGCAACAGCTGGAGAGACCACAAAAGTACCTCACCAAGAGAATCAAGGGTCTCCAACATATGTCTTATTCTGCCAGACTCAGGGGCGGCCCTTGCTATCGGGCTGCCGGACTGCAGCCCCCTCAGAATTTAATAAAAATAGAAAACAAATATTTTTTTAAATTTTCGCGGACTTCGCGCATGCGCAGTAGTCCCGACTACTGCGCGTCTATGCGCATGCTCCAGGCAGTCTGGCAGGACCCATAGGGAACACATGGAGACGTCTGTGCACTTTTAAAGTGCACAGACTCACTGGGATGATGTCTCGGGGCCGGACTGCAACAGCAGCAGTCAGAACAGTCTCAGGCTCTCGTCGGGAGGTTTGTTTGATGTCAGGGATCTCGCGGGTCTTGGGAGTATTGCGCGGGCAGGATTAGCTGGATACTATGGAGAAGGAGAACGGACAGGTAAGTGTATGGTGCTTTTTACTTTTACAATGATGTGTATGGTACTTACTTTTAGTTTATACGTTGTGTATGGTATGGTACTAGCTTTTAATTTAGTAGTGTGTGTGTGTGTGTGTGTGTGTGTGTGTGTGTGTGTGTGTGTGTGTGTGTGTGTGTGTGTGTGTGTGTGTGTGTGTGTGTGTGTGAGTGTGCATGCGTGTGTTGTTATAAAGCTATAAGGCCTATGCTTTAGGTTCTGTCAGCATTCTCTGACCCATGCAGGTATATGTTTTGCTCTGTTAATACATAGATAGTATATAAATGTGCTGTAGATTGGCCAACAGCCCTGTTGCTTATCAGTCAAAATGTAGTACTTTATAATGTATTCGAGTGTCTGTTCACAGATGAACTTTTCCCACATTTTGGCTCAAGGACATAGATCTGATACTGTGTTGAAGTTTTTTGCTATAGAAGGGGAGGGTACATTAGCAAGGACTCTGACTACAGCATGATTTAGAATTATAAGGTCAAGATTTTACTGGTGAGAACCAGATTAAGCAGGAATGCTAGATTTGTTGTCGGATACAGCACAGTTAATGTGAGTGCTACACAAATCTTGGTTATGGTGTAGTGCAGTAGATGCAGTGATAGTATAGTTGCCTCACAGCTATAGGTTTTCTGGTTTGATTCTTGGTTTGGGCGGCTTCTGTGTGGAGTCTGCATCTCCTCCCTGTGTTTGTGTGGATTTGCTCTGGTGCCCTGCCATTTTACAAAGACGTGTCTGCAGTATTAATCCCTGCATCTCTGCTGAAAATTGTTTTTGTTCTGTCCGCAGTAAAATTGACAGGCATTTGAATTGCAGACTTCAGGTTTCTGAATGTTTAATTCCTTGCATATTTGATGGTGCAGTAGTAGTATTGTTGCCTCACAGCGATAGGTTTTCTGGTTTGATTCTTGGTTGGGGTGGCTTCTATGTGGAGTCTGCATCTCCTCCCTGTGTTTGTGTGGATTTGCTCTGGTGCCCTGACATTTTACAAAGACGTGTCTGCAGTATTAATCCCTGCATCTCTGCTAAAAATTGTTTTTGTTCTGTCCACAGTAAAATTGACAGGCATTTGAATTTCAGACTTCAGGTTTCTGAATGTTTAATTCCTTGCATATTTGATGGTGCAGTGGTAGTATTGTTGCCTCACAGCTATAGGTTTTCTGGTTTCATTCTTAGTTGGGGTGGCTTCTGTGTGGAGTCTGCATCTTCTCCCTGTGTTTGTGTGGATTTGCTCTGGTGCCCTGCCATTTTACAAAGACATGTCTGTAGTATTAATCCCTGCATCTCTGCTGAAAATTGTTTTTGTTCTGTCCGCAGTAAAATTGACAGGCATTTGAATTTCAGACTTCAGGTTTCTGAATGTTTAACTCCTTGCATATTTGATGGTGTAGTGGTAGTATTGTTGCCTCACAGCTATAGGTTTTCTGGTTTGATTCTTGGTTGGGGTGGCTTCTTTGTGGAGTCTGCATCTCCTCCCTGTGTTTGTGTGGATTTGCTCTGGTGCCCTGCCATTTTACAAAGACGTGTCTGCAGTATTAATCCCAGCGTCTCTGCTGAAAATTGTTTTTGTTCTGTCAGCAGTAAAATTGACCGGCATTTGAATTTCAAACTTCATGTTCTTCAGAATACACAGTAGCACAACCTTTTTTTCTAGCAATTTTCTAAGTTTATAAGATGAATATTTTAAATTTGTCCCTATTTTTGGGACTGTATTCCCCCATTATTGGCTTTGTCCAGGTTTTTGTGCTAAGGTTGACAGCTATGGCAAGAACTGAATTCACTGAATATGTTTGAGGGCTGTATTCCCTTATTACTGGGTTTGTCCAGGTGTTTTGTACTAAGAAGTTGACAGCTATGGTGAGAACTGAATTCACTAAATGATAGCCATTTAAGTTTCAGTCTTCCTCTCTTTTACAAAGCAGCTGATGTGGCGTAGTGGTATGTTACTCTGACTGTTTTTGCTCAGGGACCTTAGCAGTAAAATGTATGGTGGCAACACAACATTTTATTCTAGCAACTTTCCAAGATTATACAGGCAATGTTTAATGTGTCCCTGGTTTTTGGGCTTTTGACCCACCCCCAATACATTTTGGCTTTTTCCAGTTTTCTTGAGCTGTGAAGTTGAGATGCAGTTGAGTATTGAATAGATTTTACAAGGAGCTGAGAGCTGCAGGGGAATAGAAGTTTAGTGCTTTGCCTAGTTAATACTATAGCACAACAGGTTGTGTACTTGCTTTTGATGCAGAAGGCTGTGGGTTCTACTCCCACAAGGGGTGGATGCTGCCGTACTGAGAATGTTCTCCTTGGTGAAGATACTAACTATTAGTCTGTTATCAGTTTGCCATCCATTTCTTCTTGCAATATTATTACTAGCTTATCATTTTTTAATGTAATATAGGCAATTTATTCCTGAGGGGCAACAGACACTTTATTTTCGATGAAACCATGAAATATAAAGGTGATTGCTAGCAGCAACCGCTTCATTAGTTACAGATTTCTTTAATGTGGAATTATTTAGATGACTTACTTCAGAGATTGTGCATATTTACTGATAATGGACTGTAGAATTGTGCATATTTACTGATAAAGGTGGACTGTAGAATTGTGCATATTTACTGATAATGGTGGACTGTAGAATTGTGTATATTTACTAATAATGGTGGACTGTGGAATTGTGCATATTTACTAATAATGGTGGACTGTAGAATTGTGCATATTTACTAATAATGGTAGACTGTGGAAGTCTGAGTAGACTTTTTTATGATAAATGTTCTCAACTGGGCAGTTTTGCCATTATGGGTGCATATGGTTTGTTTCATTGCTTACTGGAAAAATGTTCAAAACAAATTTAAAACACCCTCTAACAAGTGTACTGTATTGTACAAGGAATATAATTTTAGTACAATGAGGAAGGTGTATCAAAGAGCACATGTATGTTTCATATGCAAGGGGCCTATGATTTGAAAACAGCCCAAAATTAATCTTTATCTGCCACTGGCAAAATGTATTTTCTTTGAATGTGGGTTTCAATGCTGTTTCAATGAATGTGAGTTTCTAGGGCAGAGAAGTTTTAATGCTAAGTTTTCATTGTGAGACTGCATTGTTTTGTTTAACAGATGACTTAGTGTATGTGCTGTAAAATACAAAATAAAACTTTCAAATGAAGTCCAACTCATCATAGAAGTAAAGCAGTATGCACATTAGTGTTTATGGTAAATGGAGTGAAATAGCCAATTAATGGTTCATTGGAATGGCTGCAGAGGCTCCATTCAACCATTATTTTGTCAGGGGGGAAGGGCAGCAAACTCAGATAGGCCCAGCTGAACTATACCTCCCAACTGTCCAGATTTTCAAAGAATGAATAGATTTTTGCTTCTTATTTTTGGTTTGTTCTTCATAAAATTTGTAGTTTTCTGACAAATCATTTAGGAATTAAGTCACTAAATAATAAATTTCAGACTTCATAACCTTCAGAAAAATGCATGTTAAAGTAAGAGCTGTTCTATCAACTGTCTCAATTTATACAAGAGCAATTTTTAGTACTGTTTATATGTGCCCCCAATATATTTGGCCTTGTTCAGATTTATTGCATTAACAGGTTGAGAGGTACATGCAAATAAATTGCTTTATAGAGTTAGGCATAGCCAACCTCTCAACTGTCCCCAATTTTTGGCTCAAAATGTTGCTCATCCCCCTAATAATCCCTCTGAAAAATAGCAATTTTGGAAGAAAACATGGAGGGTTTACAATTAAGAAATAACTGTAATAATCAAAGTTATAGATTACGTGAAATGCATGTAGATTATTTTATTTTGTCAGCTGCTCAAGGTAACAGCACTAATATTAAAGTGTCCCTTCTTTGGCAGGTAGCAGCTGTATTGTGTGTCTATTTTATATTTTTGCATCACATTTTTGGTCCATTTTTCATAAAGTTGTGTTTTTTGGCAAATTATTGACAAATCACTAAAGACTGAAGTTAGAAAATGACAGACATTTGAGTTTCAGATTTTATACCCTTCAGAAAATTCATACTAATGCAAGACCTATTCTATTATCTTTCTAAGTTTATTAGAGCAATATTTAAAAATTGTCCTTATTTTTGGGCCTTTGTCCCACTTCTGTGTCCAGCTTTCTTGCTCTTGAGGTTGAGAGGTATGACAAATGTGTCAGGGCCATCACAGTCAGCCAGAGAAATTTCAAATTGTGACATGCTTGTTGCACCCCACTCCCCCATGTAGTGACTCTGGATGTGTCCAAGCAAGGCAAGGACTAGTTGTATCTACCTTGGATGGGGAGGACACACTGCATAAGTACTACAGTGGCTTTTCATCTGTCCTTGATTTTGCAGAATGGTCTGGTTTCTGTCATATTTTGTACTGTTGATTTATGCTTATTACTCAGATTTATGCTTATTACTCAAAGTGCCTGTTGCCTGTGTTTAAGTAGCAATGCTTTAATGACCATAAGGTAAGCTTGTCTGAGATCGTAAGATGCAAGTAAGCTTTAATAAGCATACTGTTAAAGAATTGCCAACATTGAAAGCCTTTCTGTTGTTGCCATGCAGAGAATACTTGACTAGATAATGTATAAGCCTTGGGTATTAAAGGACAGGATTCCATTATTTTAAAAAGCTCATTACACTTGTTGGAGACTTCCAGTCATCTCTACAGACTTTACCCGTAAACTAAACAGAATGCCAATCATGTGTGGTCCATAACCTGTACAGTAATCCTTTAAGCAATGTATCTTGAGCTTGTTTCTTGTTTGCTTTTCATTTTTTACTTTTGTCATGTTTTCCCCATGAAACAAGTTATCAGGCACCAGGTCATTTTAGGATAAGAAACATTTTTACAAGTGGGGGCATCACATAGATTTCTACTTTCAGCATGTTACTTGGTACTTTAATAAAGCTGAATATATTATAATTAGAACTGCAGTGCAAGGAGAAGTGGTTTGAGTTGAGTGCTTCTGGTTTTTCTTATACTTGATTTTGACTGGCATTCCAGTAATGTATTTAAAAAGTAATTTATTTTTTCATGCCTCACAACCTTTTGTTTCCATCTAGATATTAAGTAAGCTGTCATGCAGCCAATGCATTGAAATATTTGTATTCTTCTACACTTATTTTTGTCTTGATTGGACTTTCATAATGATGGTTTGCCACCCAGGGCAGCGTATTTAATTAAAGTTAGTTTTTTATGGTTTTGTGCATAGCTCCTCCCCTTTCTGGTTGACCACACCCCCTCCCCTTGACCCCACCCATTCAGCTGTCTCCTGCAGCCCCCCTGTGATTTGAAGTCACCAGCCGCCACTGGCCAGACTAAAGAAACTCCAGCTCTATTCAGTAGCATACCGCCTGCTCAGAGGTGATCTCTGCCTGACGTACAAGGCCATGTCCAGTCAGGATCTGATGGACATGCTCCACCACAAAAAATCCAAATCCATCAGGACCACGAGAGCTAAAGACTTAAACCTTGGTACAAGTATGAATAGGACATGCTAGAGGGATAGATTCATACCCAGAGGCTTCCCATGCTTTGGAACAAGATCCAAGTTCATGTTAGGCAGAGCCCCTCACTGACTCTCTTCAAGAGAAATCTTGATGAGTGGATGGGAGATCGTAAGTTTACCCCAGGGGTCACATCTGTGTCACTGCTAGACAGGGGCACAGTAAACTAATTCTATTATATAAGGGGGCCTTTATTGTTTCACTACTAGACAGAGGCACAGTATTCTAAATCTATTCTGTGCATTTTTGTGCATTTTTGTACCATTTGATGGGGTGGCGAAAGCCACATCACTATGGCTAGGCTTACAAATGCCCCAAGGCCTAGTACTAAACTATGAAACTATGAAACTATGAGTGCTGAATACAGTGTAACAATGACTTCCTTGGACCTAGATGCCATTCCTTGTTTATAAGTTGAGCAACATAGAATTATTTTGACACTACTGCAGACACATGGTAGCCAAAGGTTAGATTACTGTCTATGTGTATCCCCAAGTCCCTGACTACTGGATGAACTCTAAGGGGTGTGCTGTCAATATGATTGTTACCAGGGTGGATGACTTCCTGAAGAATGCTATTATGCATTATGCATTTCTTGGCATTTAGTTTTAATCCATGGCTCTGGCACCAGTTGTTTGTCTGTGTCAGCATTCCTGCAGAACATTTATATGTCAGTGTGGGATTCAGTGAGAGTTCATAATTTGCAATCATCTGCAAACTTTGGAAAGCACAGTGGTACAGTGGTTAATGCTGTTGCCTCACAGCAACAGGCTCTCTGGTTTGGTTTTTGGCTGGGGTGCCTTCTGTGTCAAATCTGGAACATTTCTCCCTGGGCCTCCACTGCAAATAGGCTATGTCCTTGATGGACTTTCCTGGTTAACAAATGTTAAATAAATAAAGTTAGTCAGCAAGATATCATGGACATTGGCCTTGACTTCAGAGAAGTAAATGCCAAAAAGGACTGGTCCCCGAAAGACTCCCCTTGTGAATGGCCTCTTTGTAGAGATGGGCTCCACAGTTTTAACTTCCTGGGTCTTATTTATGAGCCAGTTGGCTGTCCACTGGATGACATATGGGCTTGTATCTAACCTCTTGAGTTTGTCAACAATGCCTGAGTGGGGTATTGTGTCAAATGCTTTGGCCAGGTCATGGCAGGCAGTATGATAAACAGGATGGTTACCATACTGTGAAAATAATCCCATCTCTAATAATCCCTATCTTACCAAGGTTAAAAAGTTTGTTCATTTTGTGTGGGTGGGCATAGCGGACCTTGATACTGGCTCAAGGCGAGTGGGCAAGTAGGCTTTGGTCTATTTACTCAATAGGTGGATAAAGAGAATGCAACAGTTGACATAAGCTTGAGAGGTAGAGGGGATTTCTGGACTTCTAGGAGACTGTTCTCCCTTTTGCAGAGGGGCAGTAGACCAGCTAGCTCATCTATGGCAAGGTACTACAGGTCAGTAACGTGGGACAGGATGGCAGTTGTGTGATCATGCTCCACTGGCACACAGACACACACACACACACACACACACACACACACACACACACACACACACACACACACACACACACACACACACACACAACATGAACTACATGTCCAAGCATGGCCACAGTGGACAGCTGGAGTACTGTGGTGCCCATGGAAATTACTATGCTACTAATGTGTAGTAACACTGTCATTTACAAAGCTGTGCACATCTTATCTGATAGAAGTGCGTATGCATGAGGCATACTGGACATCCTAACATGGAACATAGTATGCATTGTGTCATTGATGCAGTTTAGAGAACCTTGTACTAAATTGCTTCATTGTCATGATCACCATGCTTTAAACTTAAGAATAGTGTGATGAACAGGATGGTCACCATACTGTGAAAGGCCAT
>NC_056737.1:1979685015-1979745015 GCF_019279795.1 Protopterus annectens
AGTTGCTCCAGTACCCAGGCCACTAATTATCTGGGACATGGGTGAGGCTTTATGACTCTGAGCCATGATACTCATCTCTACTTATTGCACTTCTGTTACTGAAAAATGATTTTTTACCGACTTCATTTGCGTTTTAAGTTACATTTCATACATCAAAAAATTGATGAAACATAACTCACAGCAAAGTCATTTTACTGAACACAGAAGAAACTCTGAAGGCATATGTTAACATGTTCATGCCTAAATAATTTTTCATATACTTCCATTTAACACCTGCTCCTCCTTATGGAGTTCTAACATTTTTGGGAGCTGACATCCTTAACTATGTGACTTACCATTTAATAACAAGCAAGGACAATATGCACTAACAAAATGACACTGATATTGCTAAGCTAGGATGCCCTGCAGTGGAGATATAAATCACTGCTTTACTTTAGTATTTATATTTCCATATTTACGTTCATATTTTCATAACTGAGAAAACTACATGTTATTGGGGTCATGACACAAAATGCCATAGTGTGAGACAAAAAATACATTGTCACTGTTCAAGTACAACTGAGTACAATGCACATATTGCTAGTTATTTGCTAGTAATTATACAGTTATGCAATATTTCCATATATATATTAATATTTACAAAGCCAAGTGACTTACAAATTACTCTATGACATCTTATGAAACATTAGAATATATTGATGAAAACTGACATAGATATTGCAACATCTTGAGAGAAATGGCCACTGTTTATTTATACTGTTAATTATACAAATAAGCACAGATGTTCATATTTCTGTAAATATCTCAATAAACAAAAACGAGAAAGGAATGTTTTACTGCCATGTGAAAACTCAAAGTCTGACTCTAACACTATCTGTTTCGGTTATATAGCATCTAAGATTTAAAAAGTTCCTTATTAAACTTTAGAGAACTATATATTATGGAGTTTTTGCCCTATAACATATTGCAGCACTGATGCAAAGACCGTGAATACACTGATGATTATTACTCTAAAGAATACTTTTTATTAGTAAAATCGCTGTTTGTACATTTTAAATAGCATTTGCTGCATGCAAGATATTTACATTTGTTTGACTTATGCATTAACATGTTTTTTCAGCAAATGGTCTGAAATATAAAGATGTTTACAGTCTGTTAAAGGTGTAATATTCCACAGCTCAGAGGTGTCAATGATTTCATGAGTCTTAGGGAATTTCTGCCCTTACGCATAGTGCCTTTCTGATATCCTACTATGATGATCATTGCATTGCTTTTGATCGCTATGGAAAACAATTTAAAGGCCACAGATGCACCTAAAATGTAGTTAATTGCTAGAAATTGTACTGTCAATGATAACACCTGTAGACAGCTATGCATCATTTGTGGCTCCAATGGGCATGACACATCAATGCAACTTGACTTATGTTTACTGGCATATAAAACTGAGGAAGTATACAATATGCAGTTCAACATTATTTGGTGTGGCTGAAACTGTAGATATCTACCATGCTCAAACTTTACAAAGTCTAATTTTGAGATGGGTTTCCCTAAGCGCAACGCAGAACAGCTTCCCTGCCTTCAGCATTAAAGTTTGTTTATTCCATTGCACACAAATATTATGGCAGCAGGTCCACTGTAAAAGTCTAGAAAAACCATATAGGATGGATTTGAAAGCTGCACTCATTGTAGAGCAGTTAACAGCTTTAAATTTCCTGTACAACATTGAGATCAATCAGCAGTTTAAATCAGAAATGCATAAAACAATGACTTGTTATTCCAGTTTATTGACGATAATTATGTCTTAAAATACACAAAAAAAAAACATGAGACATGTTCTAAAATGCCAAGCCTACTTCACACATTTCTATTATGGTTTAGAAGCATTAATGAGATAAACAAATTTCCAGTTTCCAGAACCTTGAATGTTTTAGAGGTCTGGCACTGGTAACTCTGAAGTCTTTTTTATAATAATCTCTTTGCTGTTGTCAATTACACAAAATATATTTAAAATTATTTACATTTAACCAGTTTACATTCAGTCAATCCATTCTTCTTTAAATTCCATAATTTTAACATCATGGCAGCATTTATCATACATATTATAGTGCTTAATTAATAAAAATGTTTTAATGCTTTCAGAATAGCATGATCAGCTCTTTTCAGGGCATATTTTTAAAGTATGTGCTAAGTTAATTTCTAATATAGACTAAAGTATTGACTTCATACAAAAATCATTGCGTGAATTTCATTTTACATTATCATTATTTCAGGATGTACACTGCATATACCCAGTTTCTCAAATTCTTCCTTACTTGCATACTTTTCAGTTACCTTGCTCTTCCTTTACTATGTACACCACACATTTTCCCCTTGCAGACTTTTTTTTCCCCTCCCTTTCACAACTACAACTGCTTTGTTACATTCCATGCAATATCAATAGTGCTATCCCAGCCTCATTCAGAAAGCCTTCTATCACCATCAATGTTGTTTGTCTTTTCGGCTTTTCCTGATTAGGGGTCGCCACAGCGGAACTCCGGTCCACTAATGATTGGCAGTCAATTTTTTTTTATGGTGCCAAGTTGCCAGCCCGATGCCCAACCTTCAGCGAAAGCACGTTCATTCACGCATGTCTTTCGGAGGCAACTCAACTGCACGGAGGACATGCAGACTCCACACAGAAGGCACTCCAGCCAAGAATCAAACAGGAGAACCTCTTGCTGTGAGGTAACAATGCTACCGCTGTACCACCGCGGATATCACCATCACTCCTGCCCTTAAATGTGTCCTAAGACAAGTCACGCTATGAACTCATCCAAATCCTTCTTGTTACTAGTCCTCAAATTCTAACCTATTCTGAATTGTGTTTTAATGTCCTATACAAAACTTCATATAATTCATGGACAAACTCTCATTTGAAATTATCGATTTACGACCCTGTTCTGTAGTTACCTTACAGATAACGTGCATCTATTCCATTCATACTATCACTATCCATAGTTATTAATTAATTAATTAATTAATTAATTAATTAATTAATTAATTTTCTATTTGTCGACCGAGTAGGTTGGCTGGTCAAATTCACCCTTTTCAGCCACAACCCCAGGCTCATTGAGTAGATACATGCAGAAATAAAAGTAAGATACAACAGACAAGTGATCAAGACATTATCAGTTACTTAGTTGCATCCAAAGACAAGACAACACAATTACGTTATAGCAATATTTCAGAAAATTACAATATATACGCAATATATGCCCAGAGAGTTAGTGTAATTCAGGATTATAGTCATGGTCACTTAACTTATTACCTGTTGTCCCTATAGCAGTTGTATATGTTTTCATTACTTAGATGCTTTCTTAGTGATTTTTTAAAATACTTGTATAGCAGAGAGTGTTCTGATTTCTATGGGCAGGTGTTCCTGGTAGGAGGTCTTATGCTTGAGAAGAATTTTTCACCTACGGTCTTTAAGAATCATGGGTATATAAAAAGGAGTCCATCATCAGTACTGTCTTTTATTGGGTAAGAATATTCCCTGATTGATAGTTTTGATCTAAGGGTGGGCAATACCCTAGTCTCAGAATCTTGAACATAAGACATATCAAGAGGAAAGCAAGCCTATCCATCATGGAGAGCCAGTTAAAACCTTTAAGCAGGTCACAGTGATGAGTACACAATTCTGCAAGCAGTGCACATCTAAAGATCTTATTCTTTACAGCTTGTAGTCTGTGGGTATTATAAAAGTGAAATGTTAGTAAGGGTAGGAAGTAACCAAGAAAAGTAAGCAGCAGGGTAAACGCCCTATCCAAGCAGCAAATCCAAATAAATAAACCAAAATAAAAATGGTTAGGGCGAAACACAGCTCACAGCTCACAGTAAAATACTTCTGGTATTAAAGCTGTGTTTTTACTTTCTATGGACTTGTCTATTGCTTCGTGTCCTTGAAGTACGCCTTGGATGTTTCAGCTTTTATGAATGTTTGGATTCCTTGGACATACAAGCTGTGAGCTGTGTTTCGCCCTAACCGTTTTTATTTTGGTTTATTTAAGGGTAGGAAGTACTTGAGTTTAGGGAGCAGTACATTCTTAATAATAGTCAGTCTGGCTTTGGGGGTTAGCAAGTAAGAGTTCTTATAGCAGAATTTAATTTGTGATGCTGTCTATATGGGCTGTAAATGTAAGTGAGGAATCAAGTGGGATACCTAACTATTTATATTATATAACAAAAGGAATAATGTTGTTTTGTAAGTCTCTGAGATGGATTGGCTTTAGATTAATACACCCTAATGTCCTACCAGTTCTCATTATAGCCTTGCTTTAATTGCATCATTACTTCTATCACCCACCAACGTTAATAGTGTGGGTCAAGGAAATCTGATATTTCCTTCAAACATGTCCGTACATCAGCATCATAAACTTTTCATCAGATCAATAAAACACTGTAAACGGCAGGTACATAGTTTCATAATGCACACCTAAGTCATTCAAAATGCCAAACTCGTCATTGTACCTTACGACGCTAGTAGGACTAAGCAAAACCATCCAAAACATCATGAACACGGTGATGTTAAATGATATACTATCTGAATGATGACCAACTGTCAGTATATTTCACAAACAATTAACATAAAAAGGTGCTAATTCCCTCAAATGTGGGCCCCTAAATAGCACACAATTTAAAGTATTGTGCGTGTTGCTTAGTCCCTTCACCTATAGTCCATTAGCTATCTTTCAATTTATAATTATCCAGATTTCATTCCTCAGATTTAATACCTTTGACAGACATCCATACTGGTATGTATATAACTTGTTCATGTAAGAAAAGAAAAAAAAAGTCACATACCAAAAATTAAAAGTTTACAGCAATGGTTCATCATAAACTTCAAAAGCACATACAAATTGGTTTATTCAAATACACATGGCATAAACATTATTTATATGTTTTACGAGAATTAAGTAAGATTATAACAAATTCACTTAACTCTGGGCACAGCTAAACATCAACACTTGAGAACAGTGGCATAAATACAATTATTTATGATATCAAATGTGTAATGCACATCATATAAATTCAGGCTTTTGAAAAGTTTCTGTAAGATTAAAGTTACTTTACATCTTATTCTCTATTTTACTCCCTCACATTTTATCTAGTTGAATACATTTTCCATGGTAGAGTTTGTAGAGAGGATTAAATAACATATCACATGTAAACACTCCTAAGTAATGACATGTGTAGCCTTCAAATATAGCAAGCACATCAAAAAGCTATAGCCTAAGTCCAAGTGGACAGCTGTAAAACCAACTTATTAAATAACTGGTCATTTTCATTTAAATACAAGCTTCCATAACACCTAGAAAAGGTAATGCAGTCTGCACAAAACTGTTTTGCTTTCATTAGTCGGGCACCTGATATCATAATTATTGACAAGCCTTTATTTAAAGACACAAATGTCCCAAGCGTCCTTATCCCTGAAGTACATAAATTAAGCAATATATGTACAAGTAAACACGTACATGTTCTGCCCTGTTTTAGCCTTTTTCTAATTCTCATTGCTGGGTGCTTCATTATCTTGTCTCATTCCCCAGTCTATTTGTACACACAGAGCATTCCAATAATCCTTTTAAACCTTTGTTGGCATTCGGACTCAGCCCATTTCCTGGGATTACATTCTTGGTTATACCACATTTTAGGAAGTAATAGCATATATTTTCATAAAATGTATCATTACAATGCTCATAAAAGAAATGAAAAAAAAATCCCAAATGTTATCCTTTGTATTTTACATACTTTATTCTACGCTTGATTCATAGGTTCATATGTAGGTACTAGGATATTGGCCCTGAGGCCTATATAAACCTAGCCAAAAAGGTTCCCTGGCTTTCACTACCCAAGAAAATTATTTTCCTATGCACCTGTCAAGCAGTGCCACAGAAGTGATCTCCGGGGTGAATTTTCTATTTCCCATCCAGTCATCAAGATTTTTCTTAAAGAGGGGCAATAAGGAGCTTTGCTTGACATGAATGGGTAGTTTGTTCCAGAGTATGGGAAATCTCTGGGACAGGAATCTATCCCTCCAGCATGTTTTGTTTATTGTGGTGACAAGGTTTAGGTCCATGGAGTGTGTGGTTTGGAGAGATTGGGATTTCTTTAAGTGTAGCATGTCCAACAGCTCTGGGTTTGACATAGCTTTGTATGTTAGGCAGAGATTGCCTCTAAGTAGGCAATATGCGATGGAGTAGAGCTGGAGTTTTTTGAGACGGTCTGCATATGGCATCTTTTTGAGGCCAGTAATCCTCTTAGTGAGGTATTTCTGTGGCCTTTCCAATTGTTGTAGGTGTCTTGTGAGATACATGCCAAATGGGGTATTGTACTCTATAATGGGTCTGATGATGGATGAGTAGAGAGAAACAATGACCTCCTTTTTTCTAAAGGAGAACCCTTTTGTGATGAGGTGTGCCATGTAGAAGGATTTCCTGACTACTGTGGTGATGTGGTTATCAAAGGAGAGACTAGTGTCCATCTGTATCCCGAAGTATCTTATTGCACTTTCAGTGTTTAGTGAGCTACCGCCTATGTGGTAGTTCATGGGTACCGGGTTTTTCCCAAAGGGGATGACAATGCACTTCTTGGCATTGAACTTGAGGCCATGACTTTGACACCAAGCATCTGTCTCTGTGAGGCCCTTTTGTAGAATGTCTGCATTATTAGGTGATTCTATTATGGCTCCCAGTTTGCAGTCATCTGTGAACTTTGTTATCCAAAGACCTTCTGTGTTGGCCTGGACTTCAGAGAAGTAGATGCCGAACAGGAGAGGACCCAGGACCAAACCCTGTGGTACTCCACTCATCACTGGTCTGTAGTCGGACTTGGAGTCAGCTACTTTTACTGTGTGGATTCTGTCAGTGCGCCAGTTTGTCACCCATCTTGTGACATAGGGATTTATGCCCAGTTTAATGAGTTTATCTATAATTCTAGAGTGGGGGATGGTATTGAAAGCCTTGGCGAGGTCAAGATAGGCTGTGTGCACTACCTTGCCCTCATCTACGGCTCTAGTGATTGCTTCAAAGAAGTCAGTCAGGTTTAGTAGACATGATCTACCTTTTGCAAACCCAAACTGAGTGGGGTCCAGGGTTTGGAGGTTACCTATGTCTTTGTTTATAAGCTCCAAGATGATACATTCCATGGCTTTGCAGACCAGGTTCATCAGGCTAATGTGGCGGTAGTTTCCAGGATCCATAGTGGCACCCCCTTTGTGGAGTGGGATAACTGTCACTGTGTTCCATTCAGTAGGCACATAGACTGAGGTGAGGCCATGACTGAACATGGTACTTAGGTAGGGTGCCAGTTCGTTCTGTAGTTCGTGCAGTATGCAGCCTGGGATGTTGTCTGGTCCCATGGATGCTCTGTTCTTGGCTTTGAAGAGTGCAGTCTTTACTTATTCATCCATGATTACAGGGGCTTTGCATTCTTCTGGTATTAAGATGGGCCCTCTGGAGGGTGAGTGGGGGGGGTGAAGTTAGCACTGAACCTATCTGCGATGATGTTGGCAATATCGGTTGGTTCTGTATATTTAGTGCCATTGTGCTGTAGCTCAGAGCAGATCTGAGTGTTGCCATTGAGATTCTTGACATAGCTGTAGAATGTTTTGTGGTTGTCTTTGGAATCAGTGGTGATTTTATTTTCATAACTGGCTTTGGAGTATTTTATGAGGGATCTCAGCTTCTTGGTGAGGCTGACCAGGGAGTTCCTCCAATCTTGGGATTTTACTCTTTTTTTCAACAGGTTCTTCCTTCTGTTGTAGAGCTTGTTTATGGCAGGGGACCCAGATTGGCTTCCTTTATTTGGAGGATAGTGTCTTGGTTATCTTGGGAATGACATGATCCAAGCGCTCGTGTATGTGCGTATACAGTGCATTTGTGTAAGATTCAGCAGTCGTACCTCGATTTTCCATCTGCATGGGTGTTGTGAAGTTTGCCACTTCTGTCTTAGGAAGCATGAAGTTGGCTTTGGTGTAGTTTTTGATGGTGGTTTCCTTAATGGGGAGTGGGGGGTGGGATATGGATGTCTAGGGTGATTAGCTTGTGGTCGGATCTGAACAGCGAGGAGTTGACTTCTGGCATGGAACACCAGTTACCCATATTGGTAATGACCAGGTCCAGGATATTGCTGCCCCTGGTGGGAGTGTGGACAAGCTGATCCAAAGCATTGGAATTTATGAATTCCAGAAAACGTTGAGAGAATGAGTTGGTACATGAGTAGTTTTCCCAGTTGATGGTGGGGTAGTTGAAATCGCCCATAATTAAGGTATTGGGTTGTACCTTAATATTTTCCAGTATATTAAGAAATGAAGTGTGGGAATTCTGGGGCATGGTGGGGGATCTGTAACAAGCTACAACCTGGATTGCAGTCCTGCTCAGTGTTAGTTGCACTTGGATAATTTTAGATGCATTATGTTGAACAACTAGCCTGGAGGTGTGGATATCTTTAATGAATATGGACATGCCTCCGCCTTTAGTGTTTCGGTCCAGGTTAGGTGGCCGAAAGGTGTGGTATGAATTATAGCCTGGTAATGCAGGGGTGTTTTCTGGAGTCTTGAACCAGGTCTCTGTCACTGCACAGATGTCGATGTTCTTCATTTTAAGGAGTGCCTCGAGTGAGTGCATTTTGAGGTTTAGACTTCTAGCATTGAGTATCATTACCCTCAGAGTTTGCTTGCTTGTACATGTTACGGTGGTGAATTTAGTATTTGAACCTTTCCTAAAACAGGGACTATAGGGGTGGCAAGAGCCTTAGCCAGTATCTGGAATTCCAGGGGCGACAGGTGCAGGCCATCTCTGCCAAAGCATCATGGTCTGTCGACCATGTCGTTCCAGACAGACAGATACTGGATCCCCTTAGAGTGACACCAGAAGCTTAACCAATTGTTGAAGTCAATAATTTTGTCCTTGTACTGTGGTATCATTCTGGGCAATGGCAAGATGCTACTCAGGGGTAGGGTCATACCTGCCTAGGCTACAAGAATCGAGATCTCCTCCATGTCTCTTTTCATGTAGTCTAAGGAGGTACGTCCCAGGTCATTCACACCAACATGGACAATAATAGAGTGGTATTCGTACTTGTGAAGTGACCTGAGTCTGTGCATTATGTGGCAGATCCTGGCACCCAACAGGCAGCTGACAGTAACTTTCTCCTTGTTTAGCCTGGTGAGTGGGACATTAGTGTGCCTAACTATAGAGTCACCTATGACTAGTGTGTTGTATACACTGTTTTGCCTTATGGGATGAGGTTGAGTGGCGCACAGATTTTGTGGGCTATGTGTCATTTGGGTAGTGTTGGGGGTGGTGGTTGCCTGCGTTTCAGCTTGGGAGGTCTCTGTTGCTTGGGCAGATTTTTATTGAGAGCCTCCATGAATGTGGGTCTGTGCTTTGTGTTTCTATGTGTGTGTTTTGGTAGTGTGGGTTTTGAAGGACTATGTCCTGAGTGTGGTGCGGTGCAGGTGTTAACCTTCTCCTCTTGACTGTGTAGTCCAGTCTTGGCTGGAGAGAGCTTGGCTTCCAGTTTGGCTATATAAGTGCATCTCTCACAGGTTAATTAGCTTGTTTTCTTCGCAGTTCCATTATAGGCTGTGTTTATGTCCTACATATGACATGTTGCCCTAAAAGAGCACTTTCCCATTCATGGTTGGTGTTTTTTATTTCCAAGATGTCTACTATTATTTCCTTTTCTTCATAATCTAATTTGCTGAGTGCTGCTACTGTTTAGTTTAGGAGCTCGACACATCTTTATTTTTTTCAGTCTTTAGTTTCTGGCCTAGTTGCTATATCCCAATAACAGCTCTCACCAAGACCACTTATACAAAACTCTCAGTCTTCCCTCCATCAGATACTTCTCTTCTTCTTTCCTCAAGATATCCATTAGGCAATCTAACTCAACATGCCTGGATTTTTCAATTTCTTTTCATCACTTCTTTTGCAAGTAGGATCATGATGTATATCACATTCTCTTTTGCACTTGCATAAGAGATTTTGACTTGTAGTCCTAAAAAAAAAATTCATTATCATGATTTTTTCATACCTAATAACCTTTTCAGGTAGGAGACGATGACCTTTATAAACTGCTCCAGTTCCTTTCAACCCCCAGAAATATGCTCCCATGTTCCTTTCTCCCCATTTTGACATATCTAATATTTTGGGCTACTTCCTAGAAATGTTTAAGTTTAAAAATATTTATGCTGGTATTTACACCATAAGATCCATTACTTTCTTGCTTTTGTTGCCATCCAGGGCACTCACACCACCTTTCTTCAATAGGTATATAAGTGATCTCCACTTAGAAGCTTTGCCCAACTCCCTTTCTCTTGTGAATGAGTCCTTCTATAGACCAGATAGCTTTCTACCACCTTGGCTATTAGTCCTTTATAGCCTACTGAACCTTTCCTTATCTGTACTATCCAATTTATTATTGTCATCCATTTTTCCTGTTTTATTTTAATCCAGTTCAACTTTATCACTTGCTCTCTCAAACCTGGTTAAATTATCTTTTTCTCTCTCTGGTATTCCATATCTCTCTACCACTTTTTCCAAAGTCAGGATGTTTCCATGTTCCACTAAGTGATCCAGTATCTAATCTTTGTGACCCTGTTTACACACATCCAAACTACTGTCTGACTTTCCTTCTTTCTCTTGGACATCTCTATAGAGAGTATTTCCTGCTTCAGTGATTTTAATGCTTTATTCATAAATATTTTAGATATTTCTTCCTTCATATCCAGCATTAGTAATACAGTAAATTTTCTTCTCCAGCTCCCCACAATACGTCCAATATACTGATTGCTCTGTTCCACGTCTGTTTCTTTTATTATTAACATAGTCTTCCATTTGAATATAAAGTTAGCATTTCAACATCTAGCATATAATGCAATTACTGTTGCTTTTCTATACTGCTATACATCCGCTACCTAACCCTTCAAGGTATCTCAGAAATATGTTATCCCATGCTTCCTTGCTTTTGTAACTTGCCAGACACATTTTTTCATTCACACCTATATTTTATTTCTGCCTTTCTCTCCCATATGCCATTAACAAGCTTCAGTAGACTAGAGAATGTGTAATAGTACTTGCCACTGTAGTGTTCAGTCAATTTGATCTAAGTTCAAGTTTGGCCATTCCTGCAAGTTAGTTTATATTTTTTGCATAATTTTAAGTGCCTGCTTCTTTCTCATCCTTTGCTAGCCGAACACCCTGATATTATTAGTCCACATTTTTGGATACTGTCTTTTCAATTAATTTATTTTATCTAGGCTGATATCTAATATCTGAGACTTATGTTTATCTTGTAACAAGAAATCTGGCTAAATTTTCTCTAAAATACCCCGTAGTTTAGGTAGGCTTCTTCTGGTCTAGACATTGTTATTAAAACATCTACTGCAAATACTGCAAGTTTTAAATTCAGATCTCTCTTCTTAAATCATTGTATAGTAGAGGATCTGATCAGCTCGGCTAGCAGTTCTAGATATATGGCAAACAGGAAGGAGGACATCTGATGTCCTTGTCTAGTGCCCCTTATGATCATAAATTCCTCTGATAGATGTGCCCCAATAGGATGGAGGACATCGGGTATCTGTGTCTAGTGCCCCTCATGATCATAAAGTCCTCTGATAGATGTGCCTCAAGCTTAACATGGGCTTGAGAGCCCTGATAAATTTCCTTTATGAGATTAATCTGATCCAAGGGGAAGTTCATAACCTCTATCACACAGAACAGGTATTCCTACAAAACCCAGTCAAATGCCTATTCAGCATACAGGCATATTAGTGCTAATGACGTTTTGTTTGTATTTGGCTTTTAAAATATGAATTATTTTGTCTGATGTCTGCCTCCTGCCCACAACCCCTGAATGGTCTAATGATAGCAATTTCAGTACTAATCTACTCAGTCTGGCAAACAACCAAAATCGACATAAGTAATGTATAACCATTGTTTAAAATTATGAGTCTTCCTCTTCTTTATATATACTTGGGAAATTACAGCACATGTCCAGGAACGGGGCATTTCTTATAACTTTCCATTCCAGGTTTAACTTTACTTTCCCCCATTAGATTCCAGAATTCTGCTGGCAGTCCATCTGTACTTATCAATTTTCTTGAGGATCGCTTTCTTAGAGCAGTTCTAATCTGCTGATCTGAATTTTTTTGTAACAAACTCTTCATCTCCTTCAGTGTTAAATCTGTGAATTTATACATCGTAGACATTACTGAACTCATTCCTTCATGCTAACTTTATCTCGTTCTGTTTGGTATAAATCTACTTAATGCTTCGCTAAGACTTTCTGCATCTCAGTGATTTGTGTCAGGAAATACATTGCCTTCCCATGATCTTGTTATCTGAGACATACGCTAGTGTTTTTACACTCTTTGGAGTCTTAGAGAAGTAGATACCCATAATTGGATCTTGTCTCCTTAAAATGCTATTATATTTCATCTGTTGCACTTTATGCTGTAGATCTTTCAGTCTGCCTAACTCTTCCACTGAGATGTTCCTTCCCATAAGCTGTAGTTCCCTAGTCAACCCACACCATTACTGTTTTTGAGCCCGCCCCCATAGCATTCTGTTTTTCTTTTTTAATATTTTTGCACTATTTCCTGCTTATTCTTTTACCATCCCTTTAACATTTCTGGCCTGTCAGCACATTTATCAGCCAGTCCTTTTAGCTACTTTGTGCTAATTTACAGGAGGATATTTTGCTACACTCTTTATATTGATTTTCAAAATGGAATGGTAAAAAAAAATCAGATGCCCGGCTTCCATTTTTTGCACTTGATCCATATATTCTTTTGATATATACCCTCTGTCTATACAGGACCAGGCATTATGTCTGTTTGAAAAAATGGGAAATCTTTTGTTTCCTTTACTCCTGGTTTTAGCTTTCTAAATAACCATCAAATCTGTCTATTGTAGCAGTTCCTTCATATATTTTTATGCTTTAGTAATCCTTCTATGAAACTGTTTACTCTGTCTGTCATCTGGATTATACATTAGATTCAAATAACCAATAAATATAAGGGTGTCTTCAAAAAATATCAACATTTCTGCTAAGATTCCGCTTTCTTCTTTGTGCCCTCAGTCTAGGTGATACATATCAGTTGATCGAGTTTTTAGAAACTCGAAATTCATATGGCCAAGACCATATGATTAAGTTTTTAAAAACTTGAAGCTTTTGAATGGAGATTGTGGTACAGTGAGGTCAGGAAAGTTACCCTTTTCTTCACTGTTGTGTGATCTCTGAGTTGGTATATATACTTTTTAGGGAGTGTGGTGGGCACAGCTCCCCAAAATAGGGGGTGCAAGGGGGGCTTGCCTCCTGCATAAATGTAAAAAAAGTAGATTTCTGTGTTTTTGTTCTGTTTTTTTTTTTATGTTAGAGTTTTCAGAAACTTGATCATATGGTCTCTTACGTATGATTTTTGAGTTTCTGAAAACGCGATCATCTGACACAAATCCATTATTTATATATATATATATATATATATATATATATCCCCTTCATATGATCGAACTTTCAAAACTTCAACTTTCATATGGCCAAGACCATATAATAGAACTTTTGAAAGTTTGAATGTTCTTAACAGACATCTCCATACAACACAGAATCACAGAATGGGAGGATTTCCCTTTTCTGCACTGTAGTGTAATCTCAGAGTTGGTATATATACATATATATATATATATATATATATATATAAATAGTAGGGGGGTGGGGGTGCAGGGGGGCTTGCCCCACTGCTAAAACCATTCAGGTAATTGTTTTTCTTTTTTTTTACTTTTTTATTTGGTATTCAAACTTTCAAAAGTTCAATCATATGGTCTCAGACATATCGATCATCTGAAGTAGACCTATATATATATATATATATATATATATATAGATATCGATATCTATATATATATATATATATATATATATATATATATATATATATATATATATATATATATATATATATATATATATATATATATATATATATATATGCATACATGTGTGTGTGTATGCGTGTATAAATAGATATAGATGTCATAGAGATAGTTACCACTTGACCATATATGCAACCTTTTATCCCAGCAAATCTATCTTTTGGATTTTGGATTTATCAAAATATCTGATCAGATAATTGCTGTCAAAGTAATTTGGTAGTCTTCCTTCCTCTAGCTCTTTTATACACTGAATTCATTACTAAAGGTAAATCCTTTCTTTTCTAAACTTTGATATTCTTACACGTCAAATCAATCTGTGTTTGTGGTACTTTGTCCACCCTTTCTGTTTTTGAAGCCATCATGATTCTTTCTCTCTTGATGACATTGATTAACCCATTAACATTCCAGTTAAATAACACAATCTCTCCCCTTTACCTTTTGTAGAATTCCTTTATAATTGTGAGAGGTCACTTTACAGATGTATGCCCTGGAATGTATTGCATATGCTGCTTTTTCTCCTTTTTTGAACTAATTTCTGTTATCATCTTAGTTTGCTTGAATTGGTGACTATCTTTATGTGAAAAACTTTGCACCTTTCTTGCTGTATCTTGAGATTTCATAAGATCAAAAGGAAGACATTCTATTATTGCATCATCTATAAACAAATTTTAACTGTATAGAACAGACTATGCAGGTTTGGATTGTTCTTCCATGATGTGGATTAACTATGTCCAAAACAGGTCCCACAGGTCCAGGGACAGACTGTCTTTGTGAGCTGCTATGCTAAGCAGCGTCTAGATGCTCTCTTTGTCTGCCTCGTCAGCCTGCTTCACTTGATTTGATCCATCCTTTTTGCTTGTCTAATAAGAAAAACCCAGTCCATTCTGCTTCTTTTCCACAACAAAGGAACACCTTTTTTCCATATTCCACATATCACTTTTCTATTTTATTTTATTTTATTTTATGTCTTATATGAAGGTAACCAGTGACAGATTTGTTGTGTTTGATACCTTGAAACTCTGGTGTTAGACCATCAAACACATATGCTTACCAAATCTGTACAGCCTACATGTAAACTAAAACTCCAAATAATAAGTTTACTGTGCTCCCTTAAACTCTTCTTTGATAAAAACCCTACTAAATGTCAATATTTATCATTTGCCATTATGCACTTAATACTTTTCTCTTTGGGTGACATGGTGCTCTCTATGAAATTGTTAGGTGATCTCTGACCTTTCCTTAAGGACCTGTTATTTTTTCAAAAAGAGGGAAAAGCCTTCTTGGTCATGAACTGGCTACCTCTCCTCTCCTTGCTTTTCTGCCATAGTTCCTTCTTGGATTGGAAAGCTGAGTCATACCATCCACCATTGCTGGTTATGGCCCTTCCCCTCAAGATCGCAAGGTGCTTTTTGGGGTTGTCAGTTTTTTTTCTTTGTAATAATAACTTTGAAATGTCTGGGTATTGCAACCTCAACCTTACCCCTTGTGCTTCTACAGTTGAATCACCAGAATAAAGGCTGCTTTTTTTCTTCTAGTTTCTAAGTAGTGCTGGTTGATAAAAAAAATCTCTTTCCGCCCCAGACATTCACTTAGTGCCTGCCTTCTAAAGGACTGGCAGGACTCTTTATTTCAGTTTACATGATTCAAAGCATATTTTCTCTTGCTTTTGGTTATGGTGTTTACCTGATGACCAAACTGATTGGTGTTCTCTCTCTATCAAGATGATATTATTCAGGATCTAAGTCCATTCTGACAACAACTGCTCTATAAGTTTCTCACATCATCTTTCTTCTATGCCATCTGATATTCCACTTAATGGTATGTTCTTTCCCTGTCTAGATGGTCTCTTAACATCTCTTCCAGCATCCTGAGCTTGGCTTGTACTGCATACTTTCTCAGCTTCAGGAGGTTATTCTGGTGGCATCGACATGGTTGCTAAAGGTTGTCTCCATTTCTTTGGTTCTTTCTAAGGTGTCTATCATGAATCTTTCCACGGTAGAATTAATTTCATTGCTTTGCATCATCATGAGGGGGATTCAGTAATCCTCCGTGTAAGACTAACTAAGTCTTACATGGAAATGGCAGCCTAAGAGTATGATGTCAGGGTGCCATGCATATTCATGACGACACGCTGACTCAACTCCAAGGCTAACATGGAGCATGTAGGAGTGCAGGGGGCATGTCAGACTGCTGAGCAGTCCAAATATCCATGCCCCTGCAAGTGCCTAAATCTGCAAATGTCAGCAGATATGAGCGAGTCCGCTCAAATGTGTATACCCCCAACACTACACTCCCCCACATTCAAAACCCCTGTACAAATGAAATAAAATGTAAAACATTTTTTTTTATTATTCTGATATAGCTGCCCGTATTTGTGCATGTCTGCGTGGGTGTGCCCATTGCTTAGCTACAGTTAGCAGTTTAGACATCGAAGAGGATAATAAACCACTTATATGCAAATTAAGACAAATAGCAATAGCGTAGTGGTAGAGCCTTCGCACAAAGAGGAGGCATTCCTAGTTCGAGTCCCACCACTTCCCTTTCCATTTTCTGTAGGAAATCTGTGCATAAAAATAATTCCTGACATTTACCTTTTAAATTTTATTAAAATGCATTGAAATGGCCTATGTAGTAGTGAACGATATTTTAAATATATATAAGAAGGTGAAACAGTCATGCATACTAATGAATGCATAAGTAACCTATCTTAAGCAATGTGAAGCACTGCCAAGCAACGTTTACCAGTATTAAGCACATTTAAGAATAATTGCCCATAGCTAAGCACTGCTTTAACTAGCGCAATGGCTTTGCGTGGAGCTGCGCATCGCGCCAACCAGCACAAACAAAACATGTTTGCATGGAGCTGCGTACCGCACCAACTAGCACAACGTCGGGCAACGTAGAGCAACATAGAGCAACATTGGGCAAAGTTGAGCAAAGTCGGCTAAACATAGCCACACCTCCTAGACGGTCAGGCCAGTAGTAAAATAAAAAGCAATGACAGGCTTCGGACCCGGGATACTGTGCACCATAATCACAGTACTGAACCACTAAGCCATGACAGCTTTTGCTGTTCATGCACTGTCAACATACAGATACATATTAATGAAAGTTTACTCGGTGCTAAGCAGGTGTGCGCTCAGCTGAGAATTTTCAATACCAGCCAATCACAAATAAGTGTGGGAAAAGAGGCATATTTAAGCTCCATAGGCGGGAATAATCGCCATAACTGGTTGCAGCTCCCATATGCAGTCAGAATGGCCGGTGCTGGAGAGGGCTCTCATTTTTGAGCTCAACGGTGGGGCATTGAGGAGTCAAAACTGATGGTTTGGCTCCTCGTCCATCATCATGATGCAAGACTCCTGCAGGGCCAGTTCCAAGGCACGAAGTACAAAGCGGAAGCTTGGAACCATCTAGCACATGATCTCACCAGTGCCACAGGTGTTCCTTGGACTGGTGAGCAGGTCAGACTCCACCATGCAGACCTGAAGAGAGAGAAGCAGGACCAACTGAACTAATGGATACAGGAGACCCATGGAAATGACAATGCCCCACTACTGAGTAGGTAGCCATGGAATGGAGTATGTAAGAATTGCTATTGCAGTCTATATAATGGACAGGTATGTCTTAATATCCCTTCATTTACTTCACAGCTGCAGGTGTCCGTGCTGTGAATCAGCAAACCTATGCAGATAGGCTGCTAAGGCTGCACCACCAGGCAGGTTAGTAATTATTCTGCATGTATTGTTATATAAAATAAGTGAGAGAGCCTGAAAAAAAGTGTTGTAGCCCAATAATAAAGGCATAATAAGCCCTGAATAATTTCTCTGCATGTACTGTTATATAAAATAAGTGAAAGAGCCTGAAAATGAGTGTTGCAACCCATTAATAAAGGTATAATAGGTCTTGAATAAGTCCTCTGCATGCACTGTAATATCAAATAAATGAGAGAGCCTCCAGAAAAGTGTGTAATGTAATTAATAAAGGTATAATTCCTGGAGTGTGTCTGTGTCACTTACTTCGAAATGTTGTTGTACTCTTGCATTATATAAATAGTACTGTTGTATTAAGCGCTGTCAACCCACACTTGACCACGCCCATATAAAGTGGATGAAGGAAGTGCCAGTAGCTGGGAAGCATATATACAGTGCTCAACTGTTGGTTAATGGTTGGCATGCATAAGTAAATCTGGCACATGGGTAGCTTGTTAATGTGTTCCCTAGAAATGTCAGTGTGCTGCCAGAAATGTAGGGGGCTGTAGAAATATAACCGATAATGTCATCTGAACACATCCAGATATGTAAATATATAAATATAAAAAATATATATAAATACGTAGCAGTAACATCTGCATCCTGGACAGTTTGTATGTCAGATACAGGTCAGGTATATAAGGAACTAGCCAAACCCATTTCACAACGTAATGGACTTTGCCTAGTGTAATAATACATGTAGGGGATATACACCTGCAGTCAATAGGAATGTAGTGTAAACTATAAGTGCATATAAGATGTTAATGGAGGTATCTTTTTACACCCTACTGTATGTGCATAAACAATGCAATTCCACACCTGAATGGGTATGTCTAACCTCAAAACATTTGTTGGGACATATGTCCTATTGGTTTATAAATATCTGCATTTACTTTGATGCATGTGCCTTGTTCAAATACCACAATCTTGGTGGCCTGTTGCCACCAATCAATCCTGTATGCTGTTGGAATGTCCTCTGTTGTTCTATATATGCATGTGTTATGCTTGCTGTTCAACTGTTGGAACTCTGGTGTGTTGGGTTAATGGGAATATTACTGCATGCTGTTACAACTAATTTTGAATACTATTGGCTGTTACCAACCCATATTGTCATTAAACCTCCTAAACATAGAACGTATGGGAAGGCCGGTCCCAGCGGACCCACCTGTCTCACCTCAGCTGGCGATGGCACCTGGCACCAGCAGGTCCGGTGCCCAGCCTGGGACCTCCTCCTCCACTGGCTCTGTACCACTTTCGGGTGGAAGTGCTGCAGGGGATGGGGCTCATCACCCCCATGTAAGCATGGCCGGAGGAGGGCCACCTAGCACCCTCCGAAAGGTTCAGGCTGTGGTACGTAGAGAGATCCAGTGTTCAGTCGCTGATCCTCTATGCCAGCTCGGGGCGAGAGTGGCGTGACTCATGGGTGAGCCTGCCCCTCCTACACAGCCCCCAGCACAGCCACCCTCTGGGCTGTGAGGGAGCAGTGGTGACTGCCCATGGGTGGGGATCTCAGTTCCACTGTTGACATCTGTGGGCTCATGGGCTTGCAATTTCCAAACGTCCTTCCCCGTCAATGATGTTCAACCACCCCATGTGTTATATTCCTCCCCTGTATGCGTCTTGTTTGTCTTGTCTGTTTACCTCCCCAACCTACCTCCCCAAATATACCTACTTCCCCTACCCCACATTCCACTCTCAACTGTAAAAAAAAAAAAAAATTGGCAATCTGCTCCCACAAAAAAATTACGCCCCCATACATAGCAGCCCATTTTGCACAAATGTCCGCTGGACACAGAAACTGAAATTTAATTGGCAGTACAACATACTTCGTTGTCCCCACCCCTCTCTCAGGGGTGAAAGGTTTCAAATTTCCTCCAAATTACTAGTATATGCACAGCTGTTGCTGTTAAAGAAATGGGCAGCTATGGACCTTCCCTACACCTGTCCTACACACCCAAGCTGTTTTCCCCTACTGTCTTTCCCTCTTTGTGCCCCTTTTTCACCACTTTCCTATCTCCCCATTTTCTTTTATTTCAAAGAAATGAGTGCGTGGGTTAGTGTGAGTAAGCACTTTTAAGCAGTAGTAAGCGGCTTTGCGCGAGTGTGCTCATGTGTGTACTTAGCTAAGTATTGATAAGCGTCGCGCAAACCCACGCAAACCTGTTTACAACTGCTTAAAAGCGCCTTAGTCACCCTGCATATGAGGGGCCTTGTTCTGCTCAGCAGCAAATTAAAACACCACTATCAGTCTTGAACCCTTGACCTTGGACACACTAGACTGCATGAAGTACCACTAGGCCACAGTAGATATACAGCAGGTTGTTGCTGAAATACAAATATCATGCATCAGAATGTGTGAATGTAAAGGAAAGATAGGAATGCCATAACACAAAACCTGTTCTGTGGAACTTTACCAGCAGTTGTTGTGGAATTGCATTACATGACTGTGATAACAGAACCACACATTCTAGCAGTAAATAATTTTAAAGCAGCACTCTACAACCCCCGCACAGTATCCTACCCAAATGTACAAATTACCACTGTGGTTAAGGTACAGCAAGGATGTAGGTAGGCATACTCAGTACTGGAATTGTCCAGTTATCATGAGCATCCTGTGATAGTGTCAACAAAATAAAAAGCACAAACTGTGCAGAAGTGAGTACATTAATATCCACAGTACAGCAGTTCCCAAACAGTTCATGTGCAAAATGAAAACATCTCAATAACTGCATATGTATGCCAGCTAATTGTATAAGTAGAAAAGAGAATACATACTCCCATGTATCTTGTGTTAACATTTGTAGGGGTGAGTACAGTTCTACACTGTCAACTGTGTACTGGAAGTGGCTACATTCAGGTCTGAGTACAACATTCAAATCACTGGCTACACCCTTAGCATCAGTTATGAGAAGTATACCAACCTTCTGACTTACATAACGGTGTCCACAGCAAACAAGCATGGTCCCCACTTTGGAAAGCTGAAAGGGCTACGCCTACCTGGCTTAGCAATTTATAGTATTGGGTTTCTATGACAGTGAGTAGTGCAAGTACCACACAGCAAGCTGCATGCAATTGCCAAATGGTGGCCACCAATTGGTGCAGAGGCCATCACATGCACATGTTCAGATGCCTACAAAAGCAGGCTGTTCTTGCTGTCCACACATGCAATCACTTCATTGCAAGTACGGAGGGAGAGAGAGAAAGAGAGAGAGAGAGAGCGAGAGAGACGTACAGCCGCAGCTGACAGCAGCAGGAAAAAAGAAAAAAGATCAACCACAAATATATTTAAAGAAAATGTAATATATAGCAAAAAAAAAAAAAGCTTAAAGAATATATTGAAAAAAAATATTGAAAAAGATATATTGTAAAAAAAAAGTTTATTGAAAAGAAAAATATATAGCAAAAAAAAAAATCATATTGAAAAAAATATATTAAAAAATTATTAAAAAAAATATATTGAATAGAAAAATATATTGAAAGAAAACATATTGCAAAAGTAATAATATATTGAAAAGAAGTATAATCATACTGAAAATAAAAATATATCTTGAAGAAAATCATAAGCTATAAAAAGAAAAGCTTTTACAAAGCACACGAAACAGAGGAATGCGAACACATACAAAGGTAAGGTATGTAACAGCTATGTATTTACTGGCATGTAGTAGATGTTCATGAAGAGTACTCTACATATTTTGAATCATCCATATGGGGCAGCAGTACGTTACTATGCACAGATGCCCTGCATAAATACTGGCATGGAGACATCATTGTGAAGCTGTGTGCAGTGGGATATAACTGTGACATATGTAGTTCACCATTAAATGTCAAACATCTGATCCATGTTATCTGTGTTCTGTACAGCAGTGTGTACAATGTCTGTCTGTGGGAGTAGTGCATATGGTTATATAAACATGGATGTCACAGAGTAACAAATGTATGATAGTCTTAATAATGTGTAGCTTAGCATTGGCAACAGCTGTACCAGGCTAGTATGTTAATGTAGCATTCACAGCTATATATACACCCTCCAATATTACTGTGTGCTCACATGTGACACATGTTCATGTTGCAGCAAGGCCCAGCAGGTCAGCCGTGAGGTACACAAACTTACAACAGTGTGGACCTTGTGTGTGTATGGCACACAGATACGGAGAGATCTGTCTGTGTCAGATATATTAGCATCTGTTCATGTGCATAGAGCAAGGGACATACTGCAACTGTTTGTGAAGGGTGGACATATATGTTGTTGAAGGTTGTTATGTGCATATTTCTATGTAGGTTGTAGTGTGTGGCAAACAAGACAGCATACAGTGCTGTTATATGACATGTGGTGGTTAAACGCTGTGTGTATGATTCATCAGGTTTGTAGTGTTGCAGCCAGTGAGGCCTGCTAAATCTACATGGGCTGAGAACACCTTCAATGCATTCCACACAACACTGTACAATATAATGACATAACGGTATACCTCACAACCTTTGTGTAATTGATATACCCACCATGAAAGGTGGACTGTATATGTGCCAATATTTATATCTACATGTACACCAATGGATGTTTATATGTATGTGTGTGTGTGTGTGTGTGTGTGTGTGTGTGTGTGTGTGTGTGTGTGTGTGTGTGTGTGTATATATATATATATATATATATATATATATATATATATCTAGATATGCATATATATATATATATATATATATATATATATATATATATATATATATTATAGACAGAGAGAGAGACAGGGTTATATTTACTGCAACTGATGCCTTGTGACAAAGCCATGGACCCAAGCTTACTGTTGACACTGCATTGACATACCTTCTTGCAAAGACTCTGTACCCATGAACTACCACATAGGTGGTAGTCTACTTAACACCGAAGGTGTGATAAGAGACCATGGGACACAGCTGGACAGTAGTCACCCCTTTGATAATCACAGTGCCACACTAGTCATGCCAACTGTCTATGTGGCACACGTCATCACAAAAGGTGTGTCATCCAGGGAAATATAGGTCAGTGTTCCCCTCTACTCATCACACATAAAACCCATTATTGAGAACAATGCCACATGATCCCAAGACACCTACAGCAACTGGAAATGACACAGACATACCTCAAACAGATGCCCTATGTAGACCATTTCACAAACCTACAGCTAGACTGTGTTGCATACCGCCTACACAGAGGTGACCTCTGCCTAACATACTAAGTTATGTCAAACCCAGAGATGTTGGACATGCTCCATATAGACAGATCACAATCCCTATGAGCTACATGCTCTAGGGACCTAAACCTTGTGACTTCAATAGACAGCACATACTGGAGGGATAGATTCCTATCTCAGAGACATCCCATACTCTGGAACAAACCACCTATCAATAGCAAACAAAGCCCCTAATTAGCTGTCATCAGAAATAATCCTGATGAATGTATGGGAGATAGGAAATACACCCCGGGAATTACCTCTGTGGCTCTGCTTGACAGGGCCATGTGAAACGTACTTACCTGTGTGTCAAAGGCCAGGGTAGTGTATGTCTAGTCTTCTATAGGCCCTAGGGCCAATAGCCTATTACCTACCTATGAAGCGATATGCACACACACATGTACTTGTTGCAATAATTGCTATGTGAGGTTGACTGAGTGTAATGGTGAATGTGTTGGTGAATCTGTCAGAGTTCGGTATATGTGTGATAGCTTAGTGGGAAACTGTTTCTGTCATGGTTTTATGTGTCTTAGCTGTGATCCTAGCAAAAGATGTGTATACAATTGCTAGGCTGAAGAAGCAGTATGCCATACGGTCTGACGTAGTCCCTTGTTGTCGACTGTGGTGCCCATTGTAGGCTAAAACAGTACATGTATGCTTATTGAGTGTTACTGCTGATGAATCCAACACTTGTATGAACTGTAGTACTACCTGAAGCTGTATGACTAAACAGCACAGTATGGTGTACTTCCACATTTATTGGAACCACTGTTTCGTGTGTTCCCTGTAGTCCTCACATATTACATACCTCAGGCATAAGGTCTTGTAACTACTGACACACAGTACTGTAAGGTACACAGGTAAAAGTCACCTGGGTTGCCATACCTATGTGTCTGGTATGTATGTCTGATGTGTGTGTGTGTATGCCTGTACCATGGCCTCGGTCATATGTGTGTTACAGGATATAACTGCGTATCTAGCAACATATATAGTCTAGTACAGCAATATGTCACCTATATTCACGAATGTGCACATATGTTAGGTAGGGGTCTGCCATCAATGACTAGTGTGGTATAGTGGTAATACTGTCACTGGACTTTACAATCATTGCAATGGATTACAATTTTCATGATGCATTAGCATGATATATACCTCCTGTGGCCAGGTTGTGCATTGTGTCGCATATAGCGTGCCATGTACTGTTGTATAGTATTACATACTGTTTTAACTTTGTTGCTGTGCAAAACGTGGTTTGATATATAGAGTGTGTCAGGCACTGTCAGGCAGTTGTGGGTTGAGAACTGATATGTGGTATTGAAAGTGTGTGTCTTCTGAAAGCCAATAGGTTGCTATATATGGAAGTTAATTGATATCTGTACTTTAGAAAGTTACGTTTGCCATATGACTTGCTCACACATATTGTTTCATTGTCTTCCAGGGTTAGGTCCCACCATCGTAATCCCGCCTATAGCACGGTGGAGGAAGAAGTGATCACAGCCATCCTGGTGCAGCAGTATGCCCTGCTGTTCTCCAGAACCAGTCAGGACCAGCATGAGCAGACTGCGCTGTGGCAAGAGCTTGTCCGTAGTGTAAATGACATAGGCATGCATAACCAGACATATGAGCAGGTACGCCATCACTGCAGTGATTTAATTAGACATGTCAGGCAGCGTGCGTCTGATATCCACAGTCAACAGCTTGCCACAGGTGGGGGGGTAGCCATCCATCCCCCCCTCACCAGAGTGGAGGAGCTGCTCCTGAGCCAGGTGGCTCCTGGCCAACAACAACCCCAACAACTAACATGTGTCATCATGGAGGCCGGAGCCACCCAGCAAGTTGGCATGGAGCGTGCAGGTAACATGGCATAGCTGTACACTACTGTTACCTCTATTGTTAGAGCATGCTTATGTGAGATAAGTACTGTATAGTTAGACAATGTGGTGCCTAGTGTTTTGCAATAGTAATAATTAGGAATACAGTCTGTAGGCCTGTGACTGTCAACCGTTGTACTACTGTACGATTGCAAACACACAGTAGCAATGCCATAGTTGTTGCCACTGACAAAGTGCCTCATATCCTTGTAGGTCCCTCTGGTGTGACAGCAAGGCAGCAGACCCATGCTGGTGAGTGTGTTCTACCTTTAATATTGCTAATTAAATGTGCATGTCATAGGTGAGGTGTAGGCCATGTACACGTAACACACCTACACATAATGCATGCTGTGCATGTTTGCTGTGAAACTATGCACATCCCAGTAATGTGGGTAGCTGCCTAAAACACATACAATACACAGAGCATCCCACACAATTGTGGCAACACTGAAATGGACATTGGATAGACAGAGTCGATACACATGCACACAACATACACAACTTTGTCATACGCAGTACACTTTAACATGCTACACATGGCGTATTCAGACGCCCACTGTAAGGTCACACTACAGTATTCCCACACGTCATCCACACAGCACACATAATATACCTGAGGGGGTAGATGCTTCACATGTGGTTGTGCGACACTCTTCGACACATAACACATTCATGGTAGGCAATGCCCCCTATTGTGCACCTTACAAACCCATGTAACAACTGGCTGCGAAATGGTGAATGTAGCCATGGTACTGCAGTTCCGGTACAGCATGTTATGTGCTGGTCTGGCACACATTAGTAGCCTTGAGTGAATACATGATGCTTCATGATGATGGCTCATGGTAGTACACCCCATCCAGTTACAGTGACCACAGTACTACACATAGCATTACCTGCTATGCACCTCAATGTTGTGTGTGTGCAAACATAGGCACCTATACACAATATGCATAGCAATCACCATTTGTACAAAGTGACACATATATGTCTTGTAATACTATTGAGTGTATAGGTCACATGACACACACTGTGTCTGTGTGATGTTTAATGCTGCAATTGTGTTGTAGCATGCCATGTCATGTCTGGCACTGGCATGTCCACAATATGTCCTACACTCACCATAACCACTGTACAATGGCCATGTTGAGCAATGGTATTTCATCAGGTAAACATGCACCACTCATCCTGTGTATACATAGCATGCATGTGCTAAACCTGTGTCCACAATTATCTGCTAAAGACACAGATGCTCTAATCAGAAATGGATATCTATGTGACACACAGATACACATCCAACCATGGTATGTATACCTGTGAGAGACGGTGCCCAGGACATTGCAGAGCTTTTAATACTTGCACAGCAATGTTGTGTCCATGTACACAGTGCATTCCAGGGTGAGGCCAATCACTGAACAACAACACACATGCATCAAAGTCATGTATAGTGTTATTGGAAGGGCTGTCAACACCTGCACTGCATGCTGACACGTGTGATATAACTGTTTGCCTTGTGATACTGTACCCCACCATCACCCGCTATTGAGTATGTTCTGGATTTCTGGTGGTGTGTGTGTGTTTTAGTGAGGAGTGCATTTGTGTGCATGTGTGCATGTGTTCATGTGTGCATGTGTTCATGTGTGCATGTGTGCATGTGCTCATGTGTGCATGTGTGCATGTGTTCATGTGTGCATGTGTGCATGTGTTCATGTGTGCATGTTTTCATGTGTTCATGTGTTCATGTGTGCCGACATCATGTACAGGTCATAAAGTGTTTCCTGTCTTCCTCTCACAGGTGCTGACTTTGGGCTGGTTCACTGCAGCAGGGAAACTGATGTCACTGAGCAAAATAGTGATACCGATGATAGGTATGTTGAGGCACAGGCATGTTTGCCAGGGTCTGTCGTTGGGCTACCAATCGACAGTACACAAGTGTCCACCCCATCCATGCATACAGTCATACTGCCAATACATCCATCACTAATGCCCTTAGCTGAGGGACAGCATACAGCTGGCATTGGCCAGGACAGTGTGGTATCCATGGCACATGCATCCTGACACAGCAGCCATACCCAGATGTCTGGAAGGGTACCACATAGGCAGATGTCCAGGGGTTCTCGTAGGAGCACTGCTGCTCATTGTGCCACTGGCAGACGTGCCACAGATCTGACAACCTCACGCATGTTTCAGGCTGTCATGGAGGCACAGGCATGTATGTAACGGTACACCAGACAGGGACTAAGGGCACAGAGGGCACATAACACCACTGTCATTGACAGTATCCGTGACCTAGCAGGTGCCATCCGTAATTACACCGATGTCACTGATAGACGTTGGGGAGAGACATTAGATATCCTCCGCAATGTCATGTCCATGTGTCAGGACAGTGCGGGACAGTTGAGTCATTGACATGGACGTATGCCAGCAACATCAGCAGCTGGCAGTCACCGTGGACGTCCCTTAAGCCACAGCCACTCCTGTAGTGCCAGTACCAGCCCCAACAATGTTGGGGGTGGGCTGTCCATAGAACATCCTAGAAGACGATGTGCACGTGGCTCTGGACAATCCCAGCAGGGACCTGTGTCCAGTGTACATCCATCTACCTCTGGGGATAGTACCCAGTCTGGCTTAGTACCTGATAGTGTCAGTAGCACCTCTGCCAGGCACAGGTACCATATCCATGGCCAGAGATGGTGATCTGTAAAGCCTTGCAGGTACAGTCTGTGGCTGTCCCACAAATACCCGTATATGGCAGCCACACGGTGGAACTGTGTGCATGCAGACACACACACACACACATACTCCAGACACCTAGGGCTAACACATGCCCACACACATTACATCAACATTGGCCCATACCAGTAATCTTGCCCCTCACACACACACACACACAGACACACACACACACACACACACACACACACACACACACACACACACACACACACACACATACATGTCGATTAGATGGCTCACTCTAGGCCTCTGGCAAACCAACAACACACCCTGTGCATATGTTGAAACCTGTGCCACCTCTTGTCATCTGTAACATCGATGCAGGAACAGGCTACCATGGTGCTGATGCACAGGGTGTCTTTATAGCAGTATAGCAATGTTAGCATGTTGTCAGCAGTAGAGTGTAATGATATGCGTTAAGGTGTAGCTGAGCAGGCATGATGCATTAAAGCTATGATTGTCATTGTAGTGTTGTTTGCACCAGTGTTAGTTCCAATTGTGTATTGTCCAGCCACGTGCCACTTGGCTGATGTGTGCAGTATTGGCAGCATATGTTAGAGAGTGGACAGTATGTCTGGGATGTGTGTAGCACAGATTTGCAGGTGTACAGTTGTGAACATGGTGGAGGTGCACTGTCTGCATGTCTGTGCATAGTGGACACATGGGCAGGGTGACATGCTCTGTATTACACAGTAACACTCCACAGTTTCTATTGGTGGCCAGTATGCATTGTACCACACACATTTGGGAACCTGACTACACATGTGTGTATGACATGGTTTGACACTGTGCTGTGGGTGATACTGTTACTATCTGTCATTGTTTTGCATTCTGGTAGTATACATCATTTCAACAGCCTGACCATAACCAATCGTTAGATGATGTCTTGACAACTGACACCGATGTAGGACACACAGCAACATTTGGATCCTTCAGGTACTATACTATGCCAGTAGCCACTGGTATTCACCTGCACCCATTACTGACACCACTCCTGTTTGGCATATAGCTCTCTTAGGTACAAGCAATCCCAGTAGGGATATGTTTGTCCACATCTGGTAATGCATACTGTGACCTATGATACTTTCTCCAGATGACACACACATCTTCCACAAGGGTATCATACAGACAGATGCCTGTTGTCAAACCCATGCTGTAAAGCTATAAGCCACACTAAGCATAGTCATGCACCTTTACGGAACATATTATCCCCACAGTACCACATAGGTAGTAGCCGCCAACATGATGAACAGGTACCGATGTGTACATGCAACCAAGTGTTACATCATCTCTCCTTTGATAATCACATTTCCAAAGGTATTTTGAAATCCCTAGGTGGATCACATAAGCAATAAGGGCTCTGCACGCATATCCACAAAGGTTGTTGTACACCTGTTATGAATAGTCATCATTGACAGACTTTGCTGTGTTTGAACAGGTCTGACATATACCTTGGCAATAAACCCTCACTCACACATTTCAATAGGAACCATAATGAGTTTGTGTGACACGTATGACCTAGACCAGGGATCACTGCAGTGGCTGGCCTTGTCACAAGCATACAGATGTGACCTAAAGTCTGGGAAGCAGCAGCATAGTCTAGCAAAGATGACAGCTGTGTTCTTGGAGAAAGCAGGGTTCCCACACATGCAATAATTGAGGTAACGTACGTATATGTATTTGCCACACAGCTAGCTCACATGTGCAATGCATACTATGTCATACAGTAGTAAAAGCAAAACCCACAACACATTGACCAACAGTGTCACACACATGCAGCACACACACACTCACCGAGTACAGGATTCAAACCCCTACCTAAGTATTTCATGATACTAGAGGAGTACGCATTAACATGACACACTATACACATTACTGGGAGTTCTCTTTTCCACAGGTATATTTGTAGGATGGTGACATCATCAGACTTGACAAAGATTAGCTTACCACTTTTAAGGTGTTTTACTACTCTCCAAAATGGTTGCTCCTTCCTAATGAAACCACACACAGACGTCGAGTGCAGGATTCAAACCCCTACCTAATTACTTCATGATACTAGAGGAGTACGCATTAACACAATGCACTATACACTTTACTGGGTGCTCTCTTTTCAGCAGGTATATTTGTAGGATGGTGACATCATCAGACTAGACAAAGATTTGTTTACCACTTTTAATGTGTTGTACTACTCTCCAAAATGGATGCCCCTTCCTAAGGAGACCACACACAAACACACACACACACACTTGTTAAGTGCAGGATTCATACCCCTACCTAACTACTTTATGATACTGCAGGAGTACGCATTTACATGCCATGCTATACACATTACTGTGAGTTATCCTTTCCACAGGTATATTTGTAGGATGGTGACATCATCAGACTATACAAAGTGGGTTACATTAGGTGACATTAGATGGGCTACATTGAAGGAATTTCTAAACACTTTGGCCAAGTGATCATTAAAGGGGAGTTTACTATCTACCTGTGTCCCCAGGGCCATAATGGCTTTTTCTGTACATACTGGATTACCACCTATGTGGTCATTTGTGTGTACTTTGTTTTATCCAAAGGGGATGACTATGCATTCTTTGCCATTCAGCTTGAGGGCATTGTTTTGACACCACGTATCTGTCTCTGTAAGACACTTCTGGAGGATGTCTGTGTCAGCCGTACAGTCAATTATGGACCACAGTTACCATTCATCTGCAAACCTGTTCAGCCATACACCTCTCATGCTTGCCTGTACCTCTGAGCAGTATCTATTGAACAGGTGGGGTCCCAGGACCAAGACCTGTGGGATGCCATTTGTGACTGGCTTAAAGTTGGACATGGCTCCCGCAACTCTGAACATGTGTGTTTGATCTGTGAGCCACTTGGCCACCCATCCTGTAACATAGCTGTTAATGTTCAAGCTGGTACGCTTGTCCATGATGACAGAGTGGGGAATGGTGTAGAAAGTCCTTTGTGAGGTCCAGGTGGGCTGTGTGGACTACTTTCACTTCCATCTATGTCCTTGGTAACTGTTTTAAATAAGTCAACTAGGTTTGGGAGCCAGGATCTGCCTTTAACAAGGCGAAGTTGTGTAGAGTCCAGTGTCTGGAGGTCTCCAATGTCTCAGTTTATGGGTTCCATGACAATTTGCTCAATAGCTCTGCAGACCCAGCTGAGTAGACATATTGGGCAATGGTTTCCAGGTTCTGCTTTGGCACACCCTTTGTGAAGCTGGATGACTGTTAGTGTATGTCATTCTTTGGGTACATAGCCTGTGGTATGCTTGAGTCTGGACAGTGAATGTAGGTGAGGGTGTTGTTCCTTATGGGCCTAGTGTAAGACGCAGCCTGGGACACCATCCAGTCACATTGATGCTATGTTCTTAGCTTTGGTGAGGGCTGTCTTTACCTGCATGTCCATGATGTCTGTGTCTCTGCATCCTTCTGTGATGGACACAGGCCCTTTTTTGGGGTGATGGGGCGAGTTTACACTGAACTTGTCCCCCTGGATGTGGGCAATGAAAGTTGGTTTGATGTATTTCTTTCCTTTTTTCGGTAGCTGACAGCATATTTGGAAGTTGACACCTACATGTCTGGTATAGCTACCGAAGGCTTTGTGGTTGTTATTTTTACATTCCTTGGCTATTTGTCTTTAGAAACTGTCCTTGGATTATTTTATGAGCGATCATTGTTTCTTCCTGATAATGATCAGTGATGCCTTTCCTTTAGTGAAGTTGGATCTATCATGTGTTCATTTTCTCCTTCTGTTGTCTAGCTTATTTATGGACAACAACCACCTGATTGTTGTCCTATTTTTGGAGGAGTGCATCTTGGTTTTATTTGTGATGTCTCATTCCATGCATCCCTGTAGATGCTCATAGGATGCACTTGTAAATGATTCTGCAGATAGTATACCATTATCCTATAACAAGAGGTCTTTGGAACGTTCCACTTTGGTCTTTGGAAGTGTGCAGTTTGCTTTTGCAAATGTCTTCACAGTGGTTTCATTGACTGGGTGGGGGGTGGGATGTGGATGTCCAGTGTGATTACTTAATGATCTGATATTACCAGCGAGGGGTTTATCTCTGTTGTGGAACACTGATACCCCATGTTGGTGCTGATCATGCCCAGTATGTTGTCACCTCTAGTGGGCATGGTGACCAGCTGTTCCAGGGTGTTAGAGTTTTTAAACTCTAGGAAACATTGGGCAAAGGACGTTGTACATGAGGAATTCCCCCACTCAGTGTTTGGGTAGTTGTAATCTCCTCATATAATGGTGTTTGATAGGACCTTTATATTTGCCACTGTTCTCCGGAATACTGAGTGAGGTTCCTGAGACAAGGTACATGATCTGTAGCAGGCTACAATCTGATGGGCAGCTTTGCCCAATGTTAGTTGCACTTGCATGGTCTCCAAGGCCTCATGCTGTGCCACTAACCTGAAGGTGTTGGTATCCATAAGGAAAATGGGTACACCCCTTCATTTTGTATTTCACTCGTGGTTTTGGGTCCGAAGGTCAGATGGATTGTGAGTGTTTTACGTGGAGCATATCCAACAGCTCTGTGTTTGACATAGCTTTGTATGTTAGGCAGTGAACACCTCTGAGTAGGCGATATGCAAGGGAGTACGGATGGAGCATTTTGCGATGGTCTGTGTATGGCATGTATTTCAGGCCACTAATGCTCTTTGTGAGGTATTGCTGCAGGCTTTCCAGTTGTTGTAGTTGTCTTGTGAGGTACATAGCAACAGTGGTGTTGTACTCTATTATAGTTCTAGTGAGTGATGAGTAGAGGGGAACAATGTCCTCTTCTATTCTGCATGAGACACATTTTGTGATGAGGTGTGCCACATAGGAGGGTTTCCTGACTACTGTGGGAATGTGATTATCACAGTTGTATCCACTGTACACCTGTGACCCAGGGTCTATTGTCACACTTTCAGTGTGAAGTATACTACCACCTATGTTGTAGTTCTTGGCTACAGAGTTTTTAACAAAGGGGATGATAATGCACCTTTTGGCATTGAGCTAGAGCCCATGGCTTTGACAACAGCCATCTGTCTCAGTGAGGCCCTTTTGTAGGATGTCCACATATTTAGTGTTTACAATTATGGCTCCTAGTTTGCAGTCCTCTGGAAACTTCAGTAGCCGCAGACCTTCCATGTTAATGTTTACTTCAGGGAAGTAGATATTACACAGCCTGGGAAGTTATCTAGTCCCATGGCTGCTGTGATACTGGCTTTGGAGAGTGTTTTTTACCTGTGCAGCCATGATGACAGCAACTTTGCAGTCTTCCATTATAGAGATGTGTTCTTTCATGGGTGAGAGGGGGGTAAAGTTAACACTGATCCTATCTGCCAGGATGTTGGCAATATCAGGTGGCTCTGTACATTTAGTGCCATTGAACTGTAACTCAGAACAGATCTGAGTGTAACCATGACATGGACCTGTCTGTTGGGCAGAGATCCCCTGAGTAGACAGCATGCAACAGAGTAAAGATTGTGTTACATTCAGTCTTGTTGCATGGGGCAACTATCTGAGGCCAGTAACCCTCTTGTTAAGGTACTTCATTGGTCTTTCTAGCTGCTGAACGTGCCTAGTTAGATTCATCGCAAGTGTGTTGTGGTACTCTCTGACAGGTCTGATGACTGCTGAGTAGTGACAACATCCTTTGACCTACATGCACAGACCTTGGCAGTTTGTGTGAACACATAGCATGATTTTCCGAACACTTTGTGAATGTGTTTCTGGAAGTAGAGATGACTATTCACATTTGTCCATAGATCCCTTATTATCACATCCGTATTTAGCCTGTGTGTGAGCATGCCCAGTATGACCTTTCAGTATGTTGCTGCCTGACATTCGTTTCTTTAAGTGTGTGAGCATGCCCAGTATGACCTTTCAGTGTGATGCTGAATGAAATCCACTACATTTGTTGGAGTGTGTGAGCACGCACAGTATATACATTTATACTATATGTGTATGGTAAATCAAGTTGTATTTTTACAGCAAGGCTCACATTTGTGTCATAGATCAACAGGGATCATGCTGTGCCTGCAGGGCATCCATGAGACACTTTGCATAGACTTTCAACATTTTTACATACAGGGGAGACAGCTATTCTTTGTACATTTCTACCTGGGGGCACACTGGATTGTTACTGTGGGTGGACATAGGATGTGGGTTTCACCTGACACTTATACACATTTGCTATGCCTGCACTGCTATGTACAGGACATCATTTCAGTCTGTACTGTTGCCTATCGTACTGGCTTGAGGCATACTACTGTACTACAGATCTTAGCGTCCAATGTCACGTATATTAGCTTGCGACTTCATAGCCTACACAACCCACATCACACTGCCTGGCCTGATGTTCTCTGTCTGCATAGGCGTGTGGGGGAGATTACCCATTTGCCTCTTTAGGGGCATGATACAGCATTTCTTTGTGTTTGCATTAGTGTACAATTTTCCTGCTGTGTCTGTGCCACTGAAATGCTATCATGGCTTAGTGGTTCAGTACTGTGATTATAGTGTACAGTATCCTGGGTTCAAGCCCTGTCACTGCTTTTTATTTTCATGCTGGCCAGACCAGACTGCTTAAGGAACAGTAAAGCAGATATAAGCATGTTTAACTGACTTTGCTCAACTTTCCCTGACCTTGCCCAACATTACACGAGCAATTTTGTTTAGATATACTAGATATTGGTAAAAGCTGCTTAGCACTGCTTTATATTGCTTAAAACATGGCAATCATGCCTCAGGTGGTGCTGCAGGGCTGCCTATGTTGGATGCACATACTACACTCTCTATACATGTTTGGAAACAGGTAGTGTCAAGTTAGGCATCCCTTTTATTTTATGTGCGAGTCAGAGAGAGGTATCATTTCCAGGGTTCCTACTGAGCCAGTGTATGTGCTATGTGTTGCTTCTTTGCCAAGGCCAAGGCATACTGGGCTGCCTCCTTCTGCCTACTGGGGCAGGCTCAGGTTGTTCCTCCTCTAAGTCACGCTGTGCCTGTGCAGACCTTGGCAATGGTGGGGGGCTGTTTGGCCCTGCCCCATGCTGTTCCTGCTGCAGCTGTTTTTGCAGGATCATATTGTGTAGCATGGCACATACCATGACAATTTGGGTACATGTAGTTGGTGAGTACTGCAAGGCTCCACCAGATGTGTCCAGGCACCAGAACTGTGACTTGAGCATCCCAAACACACGCTCAATTACATTTTGTGTTTATGCGTGTGTCTCATTATGGAGTTCTTGTTCAGGTGTGTGTGCATTTCTGATGGGTGTCATCAGCCATGGCTCCAGTGCGTATCCAGCATTCCCCACTAGGTGACCATCAGGGATGGCCCCATTGGCAAATGTCTGGTACAGTTGTGACAGATGCCAAATATGGGAATCGTGGTAGCTTCCAGGGCAGCCAGCACACACATTCAGTATTATGCCCTGGGCATCACACATGACCTGGCAGTTGATGGAGTGGAAGCCCTTGTGGTTGATGTAGGCCCTACCCCACTCACCAGCTGGTGCTTTGATGTATATGTGCGTGCAGTCAATTGCACCCACTACCTCAGAGTATTCCACTATTTGCTGGAAGAGATGCATATTGCTGGCCAATACCTCACGGGAATTGGGGAAATATACATGATCACTGACGTGCTGACATGGCATTCAGGAACTGGTGCAGTACCCTGGATGCTGATGCCTGTAAAATCCCCATCATATCACCAGTTGGTCTCTGGAAGGTACCTGTTGCTAGTATTCGTAGGCCAACACATACCTTGGTTTCCACTGGGATGGTTTCCCCTCTGTTGGTTCTGTGTGTGAGGCATGACCTGCACAGCTCAACAATTTGCTGCAGGAGCTCTCTGTCCACTCTATAGCGCTCCACTATCTCCAGCTCATGTAGCCCCTGGTAGGTTACCCTGGGTCTGTACACTCTTCTCCGTATCCTCACTGTGGGTTGCTCAGTAGCATTCGCAATGGCACCACCCTCAGCATCTTGCACATGTTGCCTTATAACAGCAATGGCAGCCCCTAACATTTTTTTGTCTCAGTTTAAGCATTTTAAGTTTTCACTTCTCTTTGTTGACTGCAGTGTTGCAGTGTTTCTGAGAAAAACATGGGGGAATGTTGTTTGTAGAGTTTTAAGTGCTGGGCTGGGCTGGTCTAGTGTATTGCCTGTGTAATTGGCTGATTCTGATTGATTTCACCTGGCAGCTCTGCTAGTTCTCCTTGGTTAACTTCCTACTACTTCTTTTCCTTCCTTTTCCCTTTCTGTTTCCACAGGGGGCAGCGCCACACAAACAAGTGCAAACATGCACACACAAGCGCATATGCATGCACACAGGCTTACACAGGCTTAGACGGGTGCACACACATGCACACAGTCTTACACAAGCTTACACAGGCTTATGTGGGTGCACATTCGTGTATACAGGCTTAGACAGCCTTACACAGGCTTACACGGGTGCACACATGCACACACAGGCTTAGACAGGTTTACACACGTGCACACGCGAGCACACAGTGTAAGCAGCTTTGCAAGAAACTTTAGTGATAGCCACGGTGTACACCTTCGGTTTCTGGGTTTCAGTTTTGACAACTGTAGGCACGCCTCTTCCAGTCCTGAGTAACTCACAGCATATATATAAATGGTTAATTGATTTTTATACACCTATTTAAGTGCAGTACACTATCAATTAGTGTTTTGCCTTCTGAAGAAGACTTTCGAAAACGTATTTTGTGTGTAAAGCATTAGTGGGTGTTTTTGGACAATAAACTTTTCGGATTACGTTCTGGTCTGGACCCTTATTTGGTTCTCCATAGCGAACTTGTGCTTTGGTTTTTGGTTTTTGTTGTTCACTATCATCTCTTGGTTTGTTAACTCACAGCAAACACATGCCACTCTGCTTCAATAAGCTTACAGTCTTTTTGATACATACCCCCTCATGATGCCACCAATCTTCTACTCTGTTACTCCCCTAATCCTACTCTTGCACTCTAGGGACATGGTTCACATAGCAGGAAAAATTGTGATTCACTATCCTTATACTCATTTGCATAGGATTGCCTACTAATACTTGGTTACATCTCTCAGACTAAGCTTCTCCCCTTAGCAACCACTACTCAGTAGCCATGTTGTCTTCAGCCTGCCATTCACTTGCATGGCAGATGAATATTTTGAATAAAATCCCTATTTGTGGCTTTTATTTTTTGTTTTTCTGGTTTTTAGTGCACCGCACATTTGCGCCGCGCTACGCTGTGCTATGCTTAAACATCAGAGATCGAGGAAAAAAAAAATTATTTTTTATTATTTTGCAAAAGATAAAAATGAAAAATGGCCGTATATTTGGCCATTGGCATGCTTCCTCAACTGGATGCATCCTTTATTTGGAGCTGTCATAGCTCCGTTTTGCTATTTGCAGAACGGTACTCAGTTGCCAACCGAGTACGTTTCTGCAAATAACACTACTCTTACTCGGACAGGTTAGTGTTTCCTGGATCTCAAATTTACCTCATTTGCATAGCTTTCAGCAGCAAATGAGGTAATTTGCATAAACACTGTCCGTGCAAGAGTTGTTTTAGGAGCTCTCTTGCACGCCTCTGCTGGCTGTTCCTGGATTGCTCGGCAGACATGTTGGCTGGCTGGAGTCTTACTCTACGCTTAGACTCCGTGCAAGCCTTCATGAATCCGGCTCCATGTCTTTTATTGTTATTTGGACATCCACACTTGCAGCACTCATATTCTCTTGAGGAACAACTGACAGCTGTCAGATTTTGTTGATTAGCAGAAGATTATTTGCCTTCTTTTCTCTCACCTTAGCCTCTCGTTTCCTTCTAACTGACATACATGGCAGAATCCACTTACACTGGATATAAAAAGTGTACACATCCCTGTTAAAATGCCAGGTTTTTGTGATATAAAAAAATGAGACCACAATAAATAATTTCAAAATTTTCCCCACCTTTAATGTGACCTATAACCTGTACAATTCAATTGAAAAACAAACAAATCTGTTAGGAGAAAAATATAAAAAAAATGTGCAGTAAGCTGGTTGCATAAGTGTGCACACACTTAAACTAATACTTTGTTAATCCACCTTTTGAGTTAATTACAGTATTCAGTCTTCTTGGGTAGGACTCTATCAGCATGGCACATATTGACTTGGAAAATTTGCCCTCTATTCCTTGCAAAAGTGCTCCAAATCTGTCAGATTGTGAGGACATCTCTTGTGCACTGGTCTTCAGGTCACCCCACAGATTTTCTATTGAATTTAGGTCTGGGCTCTGGCTGGGCCATTCCAATACTTTAATTTTCTTCTGATGAAGCCATTCGTTTGTTGATATGGATGTATGCTTGTGGTCATTGTCATTTAGAAAGGTGAAATTCCTGTCCATCTTCAGCTTTATAGCAGATGCCTGAAGGTTTGGGGCCAAAAGTGCCTCGTATTTGAAACTGTTCATAATTCCCTCCACCTTGACTAATGCCCCAGTTCCAGCTTAAAAAAAGCAACCCCAAAGCATGATACTGCCACCACCATGCTTTACCATGGGGGTGGTGTTCTTTTGGTGATAAGAAGTGCTGTTTTTGTGCCAAATGTACCTTTTGGAATTGTGGCAAACAAGTTCAACCTTGGTCTCATCAGACCACAGCACATTTTCCCACATGCTTTTGGGAGGCTTGATGTATTGTTTTTCAAATTTTAGCTGGGCCTGGATGATTTTCTGTGTAAGAAAATGCTTCCATTGTGCAACCCTACCCCATAGTCCAGACATAAAGAGAATATGGGAGATTGTTGTCACGTAGTAAACAACCAGTACTTGCCAGAAATTCCTGCAGCTCCTTCAGTGTTGCTGTAGGTCTCTTGGCAGCCTCCATGACCAGTTCTCATCTTGTCTTTTCATCCATTTTGGAGAGACAGCCAGTTCTTTTCAACATCACTGTTGTCTCATATTTTCTCCACTTTTTGATGACTGTCTTCACTGTGTTCCATGGTATATTCAATGCTGTGAAAATTTGTTTGTACCCTTCTCCCGGCTAATACCTTTCAACAATAAGATCCCTTTGATACTTTTTAAGTTCTCTGCAAACCACGGCTTTTGCTGTAGCAGGTAACTGAGTAAATGTCAGGAAAATCCTACTAGGACAGCTGAACTTTATTTGGGGTTAATCAGTCTCATTAATTGATGGCAGGTGTGTACCCAAGAAGAATGAATGCTGTAATTAAATCAAAAGGTACTTCAACAAAGTATTAGTTTAAAGGTGTGCAAACTTATGCAACCAGCTTATTGTACATTTTTTTTATTTTTTGCCCTGGCAGATTTGTTTGTTTTTCAATTAAATTGTACAGGTTATAGGTCACATTAAAGGTGGGAAAGGTTTTGAAATTATTTCTTGTGGTCTCATTTTTTTATATCACAAAAACCTAGCATTTTAACAGGGGTGTGTACACTTTTTGTATCCACTGTATACTCATGTTTTAAAATGTATATTTATTTACTTCCGCTAAATCAGTTTTAAAATTAATGTACTTTTCCCCTACATTATATCAAGCCAATGAGGGATGAGCTGGTTCTCGATAATGCCGTACTGGAAGTCCACAGTCTATCCAGCCATTTTGTTCCTGAGGTAACAAATACACAACAGTGTTTCTTCACTTGAATTTAACATCTGTAGTCATCTTCTCTTTTTAATGAAGGATCCACTTTTCCTAACTCAGCCATCTCTTTACTACTTAAATATACCTCTGAATACTTTTATGAGCAGTTGTTTTACCTTCCAAATGGCTTCATCTGAACTATGAAAAGTCACCACTTTGCTGTCCCAAGAACACTTCACAGTGGTCTGGAGTAACAGTAGGCCTTTGAGTTTTCTTTCCTTACATTCCTACATCACATCAACAAAACACACATGACATTTTAATTTTGTATTTGGATAATTATGCTTTGCAAGCACAGGTTTCTTGTGTACAGATACCATTCTTCCTCATGCTTATAACTTCCAAAGTAATTACTCTTTTTTTCATAACAGGTCAAAAACAAAAATTCAGCCAGGACCACAGCTGGTTTTCCATACAAGATTTCATTCTCTGATAGTGAAAAATTCTTCCCCTGTATTATTGACAAGGAATCTTTTACAAAACTATTGCACTCCAACATCTTTTCTATGTTCTCCATCAAGTTCATTTTTTTCTACATCTTTCAATACTCCATATAACTTTCAGTTCCATTTTCTTGCCTTATCTTCCATTTCAGTGACATGATATTTCATTTGTCTCAGATACTCCACTATCTTTGTTGCTTTTTCACGAATCATGCACATTTGTTGTTTGGTTAGTTCTATGGCTTCCAGCAGACCATGCAGGCACTCCCTCTCTCAAGTAGAGTTAACACTTAACCACATCATATGTACATCCAACAAGTTAGTCTGGTTTACTGACTCACTTTGCATAGCCTGCAAAGTGCTAATTACTTCAACAAGATCAGCAGATCATGGTCCCATATTCTGCTTAGAGAACAGCTTCACATTCATTGTATCCGTTTCTACCACAAAACCCACTATACTTATCTCCAACTAAAATAATATATCTTTACATATCAGATAATGCAAAACTGTGAAATAAAAAAAAATAACTGAAAAATTAACCTGTTTTAACCTCTCAGTAAATGGAATAGCCCAAGCAGGCAACTAACTTGAGGAAGCACTGCACGCACATCTGAACTCATCTTGGGTGACATTACATGGGCCTCAGTGATGTGCACTATACAGTTTGACATTTATTTTATTTATTTTTATTTTATTTAACATTTGTTGACCGGGAATGTCCGACTAGGTTCCACAGAGCCTGTTTTCAGCGGAGGCCCGGGGAGAAATGCATAGACAAATGTTAAAAAGTGAGCCTAAGGGGTGTTGTCAATCTGTGGCATGAAAGAGATGGCTTTAAGGAATCCTTGATAAGAGGGAAGCATGCCATCACCGAATTTCTGTGGCCATTGGACTCACTCTTACTGCTTAGAATATTTATACTGATAACACAGAAAAAAAGTATTGTGCTAAAAAACTACATACATTTTATTTATTACTACTGTTATACTATTATATATCATTTCCATGAAATATATTCCATATTACCTAGTGTAATATCCTCAAGCATCAGTTTATAAATATAAGCAGGACAAACCCAGATATTTTTTACAGTGTTATTATAACATACACAATTGTCCTTTTACTGACTATAACTGAATCTTTTCTTTCATGTTCATTTAAATGATTTCTTTGCAATCTGGTTATGCATATATTTCTTGCATGTGAGATTTTACATTATGTAGTGATATTATATCAGCAACATGTCTTAATTCAAAAGTCCATAGGGCAATTCTCCCCACACTCTAACATCCTAGTTATAGGTGACTCAGTTGTGAGATACACCAGTGCAACACTCACCAGGCTGTGCAAGGGTAGAGTCAGGTTTACTGACTCAGTTTGCATGGCCTGCAAAGTAGTGGTTAATTCAACAAGATTAGCAGAGCATGGCACATCAAGGCACCGTATTTTGTCTAGAGAACATCATTACCCTCATTGTATCCATTTGTACCACACAACCCATTGCTCACATCACCATCCAAGAGAGTATCCAAAACTGTCAAATACAGGAATTTAGCTTAAATATTTAGTTTATGCAGTAGCCCAAGCAGGCAACTGACTTCAGGGAGGACTATACATGTGTCCCCATATATGACCTCATCTTGGGTGACATGACATGCCCCTCATTGATGTGCAGTCCAACATTCAGTTTGAAATTTATAACACAGACAAATTTTAAAAAGTGAGTCTGGGGGTGTTCATGAGCGACCAAACTACTGTAAATCTGTGGCATGAAAGAGAGGGCTGTAAGGATTTGACACATCATGAAGGCACTCAAATCCTTGCACCACACGTGCACACCTGGCAGAGTCCTAGTACATGATGGTGTAAATGACATGAGATGTACCTCCATGGACTATATGAACAGAAAAATAACGAGCTCACGGCATATCTGCCCAAGACAGGTATGGTTCTAGCCTCACGCTGAATTTTACCATCACTAAGAGTGATGCCAAAATACCAGCAAAAAATATTGACTTCAACAAATAGCTTAACTTTTGGTGTCATTCAAAGGAGATCCAGTAGATATATTATCCATTATCCTGGTAGGAGATGGTAGATATGCCTAACTGCTTTGTCAGGAATGGCCTGCATCTATCTCCCCAAGGCTTTTGTATATTGGCTAAAACCTTGTTCACCCATGTAGTGCCTTTTTAGGCAACATCAATCCTGAAAGGCTTCCAAAATAAAAAAAAAATAAAAACAGAATCCAAGTAACATAAAGGTATTGATGCACAATGTTAGGAGCATTGACAAAATTCTAGCCCTTAAAAGTACTCCTTACCCTGGAAAACATCAGTACATGCCACATTAAGGAGGTTTGGTTAAAGACCATTGAGACCTTCCCATCAGTGAAGGGTTTTAATGCCTACCACAAATTTAAGCCCATTATACTAGATGAAGGCACTACAGGTGGTTATGACATGTAAAAAAAATATGTCACCTCCAGACTAGTTAAACAAGATAACAATCTGGAACTCCTCTGCATCCACCTTAGAATTAACAAAACTCCTTATCACATTATGGCTATAGCTATAGGGCCCTTTCTACATCCCCTTCAGCCCATGACTCCTACTTAACTACAATGGGGTCCCTATACATTAAACCAAACAAAGTTCTGTTAGGAGACTTCAACTACTTCTACACTGACTGGGAGACACATACATCTTCTAACACATATGACCAGACATTTCTGGACTTCATCGATGCAAACTCTCTGGACCAGTTAATCCACACCCCAACCAGTAATGAAATCCTGAACTTGAGCCTCACCAATATAGAACAGCTTGTACTCTCCACCAATTGGAATTCCCTCTCTGATCATATTGGACCACAAAACAGTCACTTTTGCCAAGGCTTATCTACTGAAACTAAGTGATGACCTCACTAAATTCAACACCCACTTCCAACATGATAACCTCACCGCTTATGTGAAAACCTTTACTACTAAATTCCATGCAAATATGAATAGCTGTATAGATGTATAGATGTATCAGTCCCTGCCCAAAGAAATAGAACCCTCAATACAAAAACAAACCTCTGTGGTGGAACCTAAATATAATCAGGCTCTATAAGAAAATAAAATAAACGTTACTGCAAGTAAAAATAAACATAACTCTCAAGATGCAATAAAACCTGTTATTAAACTTAGCAAAAAACTCCAGAGCCTGAGCAAATCAAGAAAAGCCAGCTATGAGGTAAACATAGGAACCCAGACAAGGGACAATCACAAATCCTTCTTTAATCATGTTAGAAACCTCAAAAACAATGACCAGCACTGTGGAGAGCTAGTAGGAAATGGTTTTATATACTCAGACCCAGAGGATATAACCAGTCTACTAATGGAAAATTTACCTCTAACTTCATCACCCCTCCCTTTCTTCTTTCCCAGATCTCATACCTGCATCTACAACCCCTTCAAATCTCCCAAGAAGAAATGCTGAAGATACTATCCAAAGTCAAGAACACTGGTTCTCTGGTGTTGGATAGCATTCTGGACTACTTACTGGCCAGCCTGAAACAAGACCTGTCAGACCCCCTAGACAGGCTCTTTAATGTGAGCCTCCAAACAGGTTTTATGCTAGATGAATGGAGGACAGCAACTATCATCCAATTGCACAACAGTGGGGTGTCAATGGACTTGGGAATTTATGCACCCAAAGGTCTGACCAGCTTCATCTATAAGGTTATGGAAAGGATCATTATAGAATGAATAAATAAGGGCACAGGTAACCTACAAACTCTTGTCCCAATCAAATTTGGATTTATTCTGGGCAGATCCTGTTTGCTTAACCTGGCTGACTTCTTTGAGAATGTTACTGAAACAATGAATTAGGGCAAATCAGTACACATAGTATATCTAGAACTTGCAAAGGTGTTCAACACCATCCCACATTCGAATATCATAGATAAATTACCAAAGCTAAATGTTAATCCCTATGTAACCCACTCAATATTTAGATGACAAAGAACCCAGAAAAACATAGCAGGTGACTCTACCTCTTTCAAAAGATCTGTCACTAGCCATGTACCTCAGGGTTCAGTCCACGGGCCACTATTTTTTGGCATTTACTTCTCAGAGATCAAAGCTGCTGTTAAGGGTTTATGACTGACTAAGTTTGCAAATGACTATAAACTCAGTGACATCATAAACTCTCCAAGATGGCCTTTCCAAACCAACTGCTAGTGTCAAAACCAGAGACTAAAATTAACTACCAAGAAATTATTACAGTATCCTTCTGCAAGGAAAAAGTCCCATTTAGCTAGCACACTGGCAACACACCCCAGTAGTTATTGACCTGCAGACAATGAAATGTCTTTTGATCATTATGTATCCATTATTTTAAGGAAGTGCTTTTTATAGCACAGCTTATTACTAGGCATTCAGGTCCTGTGAGGTAACTATTCCACTGTATTCTGCACTCTTCAGGGATGATCGCTGGGTCTAATTCATCCTTTGGTATGTACCTGTCCAAAATATAATGCAGCATGAGCACTTACAATGCTTTCTTACTTAGAAAAAGAAAGGGCCTAAATAATAAAATCTATGTATGTACCTGTCCAAAATATAATGCAGCATGAGCACTCACAATGCTTTCTTACTTAGAAAAAGAAAGGGCCTAAATAATAAAATCTATGTGGACCATCTCAAAGCTTTGTCTCTCTTCTTGATGTCATACGGGCTACTGAGAGGCAATCTCTGCCTCATGTACAGACACTCTTCAGACCTTATCCTGTCAGGCCTAATGCACATTTGCAAGTTCAATGGGGTGTATCTTTGGAATAGTCTTCCACTCCATATAAAGCAAAATACTTCTCTAACACTATTCAAACATGATCTGGACTAATGAATGAGTAACCATGAATTCAGCTCTCGTTTTGCACTATCGTCCCTTATAGATATGGGCAAAATGGAAATGCTCTGCTCATCTTTGAGTTATTCATACCTAAAATATAAAGACTAAAATCTTCATGAGATTGTAAGGCTAGGCTTCTAATGATCCTCACAGATCAGTAGCCGAGTAAGTACCTATGATCATGTATGAATGCAATATATTTAAGATGCTTTCTTATATCAAATTTTGTTTAGCAAATAAGTAGATAGAGTCACTTCATTGGTCTGTGAGTTGAACAAATGAGTCATGACAGCATGGCAGGTTATTGCTGTATCATGATTTGAATCCAACTTTAACTGTAGAATCTTACTTGATATATTTTCTTTTCTTACCAAAGTATGACTGACATTGTCTTTTTACCCATGTTCTATATCTTTTACCTGGAGTGTTTTTATTAATTCTTGTTATATTACTATGCTCAGCATACATGATGTAACCTGTTTTGTGTATTATGCTGGATGTACTGTATTTGTATAACTTGATGTTGGAACTTTTCTCCCCGGGCCTCCGCTGAAAATGGACCTGGTCCAGTTGGAATTTCCCGGTTAACTAATGTAAAATAAATAAAAATAAATAAATAAATTGTGTGTTCCAGCTACAGTTGGCCAAAGCAGGTCATTTTTTTACATGACAAAACATACCTACAACCAGTGAAAAGGTGTGGACTTCACTTTTTTGTCAAAATAAAAACTCATGTGTAGAACTTGAATTGTTTCTATTATTTTGTGTAGTTTTAAGATGATTCTGGTACAAAATAAGTCTTCTCTGTAGCTACTAATGGAAATCTCAAAACATTTATCATTTTTCTTCAAGGACACAAATATCAAAAGAGGGTCCGATGGAGTAGCATGCCTAGAAAAATGCTCAGGTAGTGGAGTTGTACTACTTTACAGTGTCACACCTTCTATGTGCTTAGATTATCCCTTAACTCCACAATGTAACCTTAGCTGTGTAGATCGTATTTTCATTTTTTGTTCAATTTGCCAAACTCCAGATGGCCTTACATAAACAAATCCTCAACTCCTCAGTCTTTGATTGCTATTCACAAAGACCTCCAAATATACTGCATATTTTTAGTGGGAAATTTGCTTGTATCTGCTGTCAAGCCCTAGATGTGATTATCTTGGAATACATTTTAAGAACAGATAGTAACCTGAAGCTATGATTATTGGCCCAGTCATAATTCTTCATAATGCATGAGAGTTGCAGCTTTCTCACTGTATTACCAGTTAAAAAAGAGTAGGAACACAAGGTGTCTAACAACTTTAAAAACTGTACCTCACTTCATTCTGCCAATCAAATGGAGGTCAGAAGCAGAGTGCAGCTGTAATCAATCAACAGCTTTAAAAGCAGTTAGAAACTTTGCACTGCCCGCACATTTGTTTTTTATATATATTCCAACTCTAAGATCGTGCATTATTGGGGAACAGGAATATTTTCCATATTGCGGAAACTCACACAACTGCTGACCATTTGTTTTGCCTACTTAGAAGCGATCTCTGCTTGACTTACAAAGCCATGTCTGACCCAGCTCAGTTAGAAATGCTAAATCTAAAGAAATCCCAGTCCTGCTGCACCACATGCGCCGGAGATCTCAACCTCATTACCACAATCAACAGAACATGCTGGAGGGACAGGTTCGTAACCCAGAGACTGTCCATGCTATGGAATAGACTTCCCATACATGTCAAACAGAGCACCTCACTGGCCCTCTTCAAGAGAAATCTTGATGAGTGGATGGAAAATAGAAAATTCACCCTGGGGATCACGCCAGTGGCTCTACTTGACAGAGGCACTGGGAATTAAGGTCAGATGGCATGATGCCAGGGTAATCCCATGGGCTAGGCTTGTAAAGGCTCAAGGGCCATTAGCCTAGTACACACCTATGAACCTATGATCCAAAGAGTATTGACAAAACAAAATAGATGTCAGTTTAAAGACTGTCCACTATATAGACATATCCATATATGTGTGCATGTGTGCGATATATGCACACACACACACACACACACATATATATATATATATATATATATATATATATATATATATATATATATGTCTGTGTGTGTGTGTGTGTGTGTGTGTATGTGTATGTGTGTGAATATGTAAAGTAAAACTTTAAAATGTTTGAGGTTTTTAGAGTATATTACAATGGCAGGAAATCAGTGTGAAAAATGTCTGGCTGCATATATGTTGAAATACAAGATGTGTATATTTTATGCAAATTGTAGTTATGTTTAGTACTTCTGAAACTATTATTTGTTTTCTTTTAAGTGACAGGTGCACAGTCATACAGATGGGCTGGGCCATCAGTGCCACATTAATTTAACATGATTATTGAGCTGGTGCTGCGGTAGCGTTGTCGCCTCACAGTTAGACGTTGCCCGCTCAATTCTCAGTTAGAGCATCTTCTGTGTAGTGACATGCATGAATGGGTGTTCCTTTGTTGAAGGTTGTGTGTTAGGCCCGGCAAGCCAGTACATAAAACTCTACTGTCAATCATTAGCGAACCGGAGTTCCGCTGTGGTGACCCCTAACCGGGAAAAGCCGAAAGACACAAACTGAATATTCATAGCTTAACATTTCCCATACATATACTGAGAAATATAAGCTATAATTAAGCCACTGAAAGCAGGGTCGGGCTTAGATGAAATGTTATATAGGCAAATGGCTCAATGGTGCCTTCCCCACTGCTGCCTTCTCCTCCTACAGTGCACATCACTAATGATCCCCTGGCCCTTATAACAGCCTGGCCTCTCCATACCATCCGGATTACCTTTTTTGTTTCTTTCCTCACAGTTTGTCTTATGTTACATTTTTTTCCTGCATTCATTCATTCATTCATTCATTCATTCATTCATTCATTCATTCATGCATTCATTCATTCATTCATTCACTCATTCATTCATTCATTCATTCACTCATTCATTCATTCATTCATTCATTCATTCATTCATTCATTCGTTCATTCATTCATTCATTCATTCATTCGTTCATTCATTCAGTTAACATATCCTAACTAGTTAGTACTGCACTTTGATAAATGTGGAGGAAATAACTGAATTAGGTGTGGGTCCTGGGGATGATAGACCCCAGAAATCATAAGCATTCTAATTATGTTTTCATCCTGTTTTCATCCTGTTTTGGACTGAGCAAAAATCTTGATTAAGAAATAAATGCCAGTCTCACTTTTAAAATTTGCCTTTTTCCAGCATCCTTTCCATACACCATAGTATAAATAGATGAAGTCACATAGAGAAAGAGAGGTAATGCAGACTCCACACAGAAATACTCACAACAAAGAACTTAAGCAGAGTCACAACATGCGAAATGGCAATGATCCTGAATGAACCACTGTGTCAATGAGTAGTTGTCTTTAGACACATCCTGCTCCTTCCACACAAAAAAGGTGGTTGGCTATCATGCAATATTGATGCTTGTAATCAAAAGTGACAGAAATTATAGATAAAATGTTGCGCTTAAATACACTGCACCCCTCTGCATACACACACACACACACACACACACACACACACACACACACACACACACACACACACACACACACACTCAAGCACAAGCCATAACAATAGCATTTTATGCAGATTTTTGCAAATTCATTTCTGTGTGTCGTAGTACCTCTGCCACACCAGATCAGTGACGGTTGCTTAGTAGTGATCACACAGCAGGAGAGGAAAATTACTTATCTACAGTCAGGCTCCTTACCCATGAACCCCTTTATTGACTCTATATACTGCACTACTATAATGTACTTCCCTCTTTCTGCTCACAAATGCACCCTAGTCCTGCAAAGCCAGATAGCAAAATTTAAACTGAGTAAATTATGAGATTGTCAGTTGCTTTCATCAAGACAATCCCCATTGCAAACCAGCAGTTTCAGTCACTCCTGTGTACAGCTCACATGTCTGATTGTGATAAAAGATGAAAGTCATGTACTGTTTTTCAGTTTTGCTCCACACATCAAATATTCCAAGTTGATTCATAGAAAGAACACAGTCTTGAAAAGGCAATGTAGTGAGCAAATAACAGCAGGCCTGTATATATTTTCCTCTATAGTTAGCCCTAGCACTTTTAGCTTTATTGTCTGTGCATATGTCAATTGTCCAGTTAAGTAGTCTATTTTATTTCACACAGATGCACATGTCCTGCAAAGACATATACTGACTGCTTATAAATGATCAAATGACAAAAGGGTCAGTTGTTTTAGTCCAGATAATCCCAACCCAGTTGTTATAGCTACTTATGTGTACAATTCAGACATCTGATTGTGATAAAATGGGACGACCATGTAATGCATTTAACTTTTGCTTCACACAAATAATTGCAACACATCACAGAAATCTAAGTTTGCTTTACTCCTGGAAAGCCAGGATAATGAGCAAACAACAGCAACTAGATATCTGCCTTCACAGACAGACCTAGCAATTATAGCTACTATAATTGTGCATATATCTCAGATGCCCAGTTTTTATACCAAAAAAATGATAATGTTCTATTTCCTTTATTTCAAATATACTTGATTTTGCATCACATTTTAGCAGAATCTCTAAAAAATTATTTTCTGGTATTATAGTCACTTTGTAATGCCATACAGTTTTGTTCAGAAAACATGTGTTAATGCAAAGGCAGCTTTTCCATTAACATTTCAATTGAAATGGAGTAATATTTAACATTTATCTCTGATTCTGGGCATTTTTTTCTTTCACTGCATTATTTTTGGCTTTATCCTGGTCATTGAGCAAAGAGGTTGAGAGCTATATCATACAATGCCAATATCTGGTTGAACACCAGCATTTAAAAAAATCACTTACATTATCCTACTGCTGATGGAAGCTTCAGCTTCTCTCTTCACACCACATCTACACCGTGCACTTTACACTTTGAACTTTCTGCTCGATCCCAGCCATGGAGCAGAAACCTTGCAAATTTCAAAGTGTAATGTGCACTGAGGAATCAACTATATGGTACCTCCTTCTACTCCTAGGACACCCACTGTTCAGTGGGATTATTTTATTTTAACAGAGATACCTTGGGACATCTACATATTTATTTATCATTCAAAAACATTGCAGCCTTGATCATGGACACCTGTCCTCTGTTTACTGTGTGGGTGCAACAAGCCCCAATGTTCATTTATAATGAATGCAGTCAGGCAAACGTGCATGATGAGTAGTTCATTAAAAATCTTGACTGAGATGGCACTGCCACAGGGAATTATGAGCAGCACTAGTGCTCATGTGCAGAGCATGTGCCACAGGGAATTATGAGCAGCAGCAGAGCTCATGTGTAGAACATGTGGCACAGGCAAATATGAGCAGCAGCAGAGCTCTTGTGTAGAACATGTGCCACAAGGAATTATGAGCAGCAGCAGAGCTCATGTGTAGAACATGTGCCACAGGGAATTATGAGCAGCAGCAGAGCTCATGTGTAGAACATGTGCCACAGGGGAATTATGAGCAGCACTAGTGCTCATGTGCAGAGCATGTGCCACAGGGAATTATAAGCAGCACTAGTGCTCATATGTAGAGCATGTGTCACAGGGAATTATGAGCAGCACTAGTGTTCATGTGTAGAGCATGTGCCACAGGGAATTATGAGCAGCACTAGTGCTCATGCTTAGAACATGTGCCACAGGAAATTATGAGCAGCAACAGAGCTCATGTGTAGAACATGTGCCATAGGGAATTATGAACAGCAGCAGAGCTTATGTGTAGAGTATGTTTCACAGGGAATTACTAGCAGCAGCAGAACTCATGTGTAGAGCATGTGCCACAGGGAATTATGAGCAGCACTAGTGCTCATGTGCAGAGCATGTGCCACAGGGAATTATGAGCAGCAGCAGAGCTCATGTGTAGAACATGTGCCACAGGCAATTATGAGCAGCAGCAGAGCTCATGTGTAGAACATGTGCCACAGGGAATTATGAGCAGCAGCAGAGCTTAAGTGTAGATCATGTGTCACAGGGAATTATGAGCAGCAGCAAAGCTCATGTGTAGAACATGTGTCACAGGCAATTATGAGCAGTAGCAGAGCTCATGTATCGAACATGTGCCACAGCGAATTATGAGCAGCAGCAGAGCTTAAGTGTAGAGCATGTGTCACAGGGAATTATGAGCAGCAGCAGCAGAGCTCATGTGTAGAACATGTGCCACAGGGAATTATGAGCAGCACTAGTGCTCATGTTTAGAACATGTGCCACAGGGAATTATGAGCAGCAGCAGAGCTCTTGTGCAGATCATGTGCCACTGGGAATTATGAGCAGTGCTAGTGCTCATATTTAGAATATGTGCCACAGGGAATTATGAGCAGCAGCAGAGCTCATGTGTAGAACATGTGTTACAGGGAATTATGAACAGCACTAGTGCTCATGTTTAGAACAAGTGCCACAGGGAATTATGAGCAGCAGCAGAGCTCATGTGTAGAACATGTGCCACAGGCAATTATGAGCAGCACTAGTGCTCATGTTTAGAACATGTGCCACAGGGAATTATGAGCAGCAGCAGAGCTCATGTGCAGATCATGTGCCACAGGGAATTATAAGCAGTGCTAGTGCTCATATTTAGAATATGTGCCACAGGGAATTATGAGCAGCAGCAGAGCTCATGTGTAGAACATGTGGCACAGGCAAATATGAGCAGCAGCAGAGCTCTTAGGTAGAACATGTGCCACAAGGAATTATGAGCAGCAGCAGAGCTCATGTGTAGAACATGTGCCACAGGGAATTATGAGCAGCAGCAGAGCTCATGTGTAGAACATGTGCCACAGGGGAATTATGAGCAGCACTAGTGCTCATGTGCAGAGCATGTGCCACAGGGAATTATAAGCAGCACTAGTGCTCATATGTAGAGCATGTGTCACAGGGAATTATGAGCAGCACTAGTGTTCATGTGTAGAGCATGTGCCACAGGGAATTATGAGCAGCACTAGTGCTCATGCTTAGAACATGTGCCACAGGAAATTATGAGCAGCAACAGAGCTCATGTGTAGAACATGTGCCATAGGGAATTATGAACAGCAGAAGAGCTTATGTGTAGAGTATGTTTCACAGGGAATTACTAGCAGCAGCAGAACTCATGTGTAGAGCATGTGCCACAGGGAATTATGAGCAGCACTAGTGCTCATGTGCAGAGCATGTGCCACAGGGAATTATGAGCAGCAGCAGAGCTCATGTGTAGAACATGTGCCACAGGCAATTATGAGCAGCAGCAGAGCTCATGTGTAGAACATGTGCCACAGGGAATTATGAGCAGCAGCAGAGCTTAAGTGTAGATCATGTGTCACAGGGAATTATGAGCAGCAGCAAAGCTCATGTGTAGAACATGTGTCACAGGCAATTATGAGCAGTAGCAGAGCTCATGTATCGAACATGTGCCACAGTGAATTATGAGCAGCAGCAGAGCTTAAGTGTAGAGCATGTGTCACAGGGAATTATGAGCAGCAGCAGCAGAGCTCATGTGTAGAACATGTGCCACAGGGAATTATGAGCAGCACTAGTGCTCATGTTTAGAACATGTGCCACAGGGAATTATGAGCAGCAGCAGAGCTCATGTGTAGAACATGTGCCACAGGCAATTATGAGCAGCACTAGTGCTCATGTTTAGAACATGTGCCACAGGGAATTATGAGCAGCAGCAGAGCTCATGTGCAGATCATGTGCCACAGGGAATTATGAGCAGTGCTAGTGCTCATATTTAGAATATGTGCCACAGGGAATTATGAGCAGCAGCAGAGCTCATGTGTAGAACATGTGTTAAAGGGAATTATGAGCAGCACTAGTGCTCATGTTTAGAGCATGTGCCACAGGGAATTATGCGCAGCAGCAGAGCTCATGTGTAGAACATGTGTCACAGGGAATTATGAACAGCACTAGTGCTCATGTTTAGAACAAGTGCCACAGGGAATTATGAGCAGCAGCAGAGCTCATGTGTAGAACATGTGCCACAGGCAATTATGAGCAGCAGCAGAGCTCATGTGTAGAACATGTGTCACAGGAAATTATGAGCAGCAGCAGAGCTTAAATGTAGATCATGTGTCACAGTGAATTATGAACAGCACTAGTGCTCATGTTCAGAACATGTATCACAGGGAATTATGAGCAGCAGCAGAGCTCATGTGTAGAACATGTGTCACAGGGAATTATGAGCAGCAGCAGAGCTCATGTGTAGAACATGTGCCACAGGGAATTATGAGCAGCAGCAGAGCTCATGTGTAGAACATGTGTCTCAGGGAATTATGAGCAGCAGCAGAGCTCATGTGTAGAACATGTGCAACAGGGAATTATGAGCAGCACTAGTGCTCATGTTTAGAACATGTGCCACAGGGAATTATGAGCAGCAGCAGAGCTCATGTGTAGAGCATGTGCCACAGGGAATTATGAGCAGCACTAGTGCTCATGTGTAGAGCATGTGCCACAGGGAATTATGACCAGCAGTAGAGCTCATGTGTAGAACATGTGCCACAGGGAATTATGAGCAGCAGTAGTGCTCATTTGTAGTGCATGAGCTCCAAGGGTGCTCTGTACAATCTCACCCAAAAAGATACAGCAAGGGAAAGAAGATATGTAGCAAACCTATAGGGTCATGAGGCATGAGTGACAATCTATTTGTTCATGCAATGATATGCACGTATATATATATATATATATATATATATATATATATATATATATATATATATATATATTCAGGGTATAACTTGTGAATGGTAGTAAAGGAGTTTAGATGAAGCAAGGAGTGTGCAGTGGGTAGTAGGGTCTCACAAGCAAACATATAACATAGACAAGACTGTGAAGGTATGTGTTGATATAATCAGTGATGTGGATGACAATGGATAAGTGGACATGACATACACAGATGCAAATACCAACTGTCTGAAGATAGAAAATGTAAAGCAAAATATAATGTGTGAAGGAGAGAAAGGTGCAGATATATAAACCAAAAGCAGATGCAGTATCAGCAGTTTGACCGCAGTACCTATACTATAATGCAAATGTCAAGAAACAAGCACCCTACTGTAACCTTCCCAAAACAGTTCCCACTCAGAATGTGGAAAGCACTTCATCTATAGGTTGATCTACAGAAGCACTGGGATTGATAGCATCAGCCAAGCACCCAGCATTTGGTGGTTACACATTTGTAGAATGAAAGAGTAAAAGCATGCAACACTGAGGGGACTTGAACCCACAACCCTCCCTCCCTGCTAGGACTTGAACCACAACCATCCCTCTCTGCTAATAGTGTAAAAAAAGCACTTACTTTGCTCATTGAGCTGCAGAAGAACTACATGCAGTACATGAAAAGCAGTGCAGAAAAGCATATTAGGGAACACAATTGGTGGTTACACACTTACAGAATGAAAGAATAAGAGAGACAGCAACAATTTATCAGGACACCATGTTTGGCATCTACTCAGTCATTCACAGACATAGTTGGCATTGTAATTCATTGCTATGAGAACCACTCAAATTCTAACAGTTGTATCCTATGCAATACTATAAAGTGCTGTGCTGTGGAACTTGCTCATGTGCACAGCAGGTGGAGGCTGATGCCTGTACAAGTAGTTTATGATTATGGTTATACTTAGTACATGATAGCCTAACTCTTTGTAATACATCCAGCAGAGGCAGTGCACATCTGTTGCACAGATGTGTTAATGATTTTCTTCAATCCCTGCCGCCACGCAAACCATGATTGCAAATGATAAGTGAGTTGGGATGCCTTGATGGATATATGTGAGGTTTATTTATTTATTTGTGACCAGATTAAAAGGTGGAAGGGGAAATATATTGCAAATGGATGGAAAGGGGAAGCAAGCAAAGAGTAGAACAGATGGTAAGCATCAAAGGAATGAGGAAGATGGAGGTGGGGAAGGTGGAGGATTTTTTTTTTTTTGTGGTTTGACAGATGACCATATTTTGTGCATACAGAGAGGGGAAGTTGAGGAAGGAAGTAAGAGATGTAAGGTGAAGGTAACAGCATCAGATTAGGTAGCAGGGGAAGACATAACTGACATGGTGTGTAGTAACACAATGAGGGAGGGGGGAGACAATGGTGAAGGGGACATCAGGCAAACAGGGGAAAATAATGGTGAGGGGTGGATTCACCAATTGACACAAAAGAATGGGGAACACCAGGATGATAGCTAGGATGCAGTATCCACAGCTGCATTCTCTGCCTGCTGTGACCCAGTGGAAGATCAGTTGTTGCCCTCGGTACTGTCACCATTGCTAATAGGTTATAAGTGATTGTGGAAACAGTGTTGGACAGGGAAATGATTCAATGACTTGTGAGAAAAAGTTCTCCATATGGCTGCTTCAGGCATCCAACCTCCTCTGGATAATCTCAACTTCAGCATCTGCCAGCTGTGGACGGCTGCTAATGTTATTACCTGCTAAAACACTGCTAAGCTGCCAGCTGTGGATGGGTGCTAAAGTTATTACTTGCTGAAACACTGCTAATGGTGCTGGAACTGTCCCTGCATCCAGTCCAGGGCTACCTGAAGTAGGAGGTGCAGTTGGGGCAGAAGGAATAGCATGAATTTGCAGTCAGGGGCCCAGACATACTGGGTGCTTCTGATGGTGGTGGTGGCATTGCTGCTACCATCTGTTGTTTGGGGGTGGACTGGCCCTGCTGAAGGGCTGGGTACAAGGGATTTATATAATACAAAGCATAGCGACAAGGATGGTGGGGAGACAGAAGGAAAATGGAATAAAAAGACTGAAACTGAACTGGTCAAAATACAATAAAAAACTGAAGCTGATACATAATTTGACTGTGGTCCAGCTAAACCTAATATATTCACAGGACTGTCAAACACTTTTCAATTTAACAAGGCTGCTGGCATACAAAACTGAGAAGGGGACCTGAACCAATAGCCATCCTCTGCAGTATTTCAACAGATAGAGGATTAATATGATAAGCTACTTGGACAACCTAAAATGAGTTTCAGTTCCAAGACAGTAACGATGTCTGAGACAAATGTACATGTAAAATGAAACCAAGCTGCTTAGACATACATCTCACTCACAGGTTACAAGTGAAGGAAACATATACTGACAAAGAATGTCCATGACACAGATGTCTACTTACCCAGAAATGCTATTCATAGATAGTTCCCCAACTTAATGCTGTCATTATTATAATGAGACATACAGAAATCTCCTGAAACTTTTTTGTGAGAACACAAATGGAGGGGGGGGGGGCAGAACTGAACAAAAATGTGCCCTCACAATGAAAGTATTGCCTTAACATCCTGACCCACAAGCCCACGAATAACATTTATTAGATAGACCGCTACCTTTAATCTATGGGGGTTACCACATGACTGGCAGTGATGTATGAAAGGTAAAATGTACTGGAATTAATCTCTACTACTGTTAATATTAAAACATTTACAGTCTAATGCAAATATACAAATCCCAATTTCCTCTTAGACAGCCCAATCTCCTCCTATCCAGCTACCTATTCACTTTTATATCTTTAGAGGCTATGGATAGAGGGAGAACCCTCCCTAATATCTATGGATTGCATGCAAAGGTAGGTTATATGTGTAGTTAAGATGAGTCATACTTATAGTACATAACTGGTACCCACTTTTTAACTTCATCCTCCCATAGGTTTAGGGTTTAGCAGGTCAGGATTGTGGCATCTGATGTCACTGTAATGATGACAGCCCTGTTTGCCCATGCTTGGGATGATAGCAGCATAGATAACGGCCTGAGCTAAACTATTCCAAGCTTCAGTCTTATACTGCTGACATTTATAGCCCTCATACAGGAGCCCCTCGCTGTAATCCTTATGGGGGACATACAGGCATATTTTGGATACTATCTCATATTGCCTCTGCACTTTAAAAGTAGCACTACACTCTCTTTCTCCTGCTATGATGTCTCACCTTGAAGAATTTCAATGACAAATGGCAGAAAATTGGTATCCAGATAAGGTCTCATGTGTTCCAGCAGTATTGATGACACCTCATTTGCATAGTGCAAGGCGCCGAAACTACATTTATTGTATTATTATGGTTCACAATGGCACTTTACAGACCTGTATCCCTGTATATGCTGTTAAGAAATCAGGCACTGCAGTGACTCCATTTATAGATGGATAGATATAAAATTACAGTTCCCTCTCTGAAGCCATGGCCTTGACCTGTCAGGTGTAGTGATGCCTGCAGTGACCCAGACATGTATACAGCATCATGGTGAATTGAGGATGATGGTTAGTACATGTGCTTGTTGTACAAACTGAGCAATTCAGAAACAGTACTGTATTGAGCCCTACTTGGCATAATCATATCACCCTGCCATGTGAATTTGAATAATGTAAGTGTGAGGGAAAGCAGAGAGAACTGTCACTTTATAGAACAAATTGTAGATCAGCAACGTCAGAACCTGCCATAGCTGAACCTGTGAAGTATGCCTGCTTTTAAGTGCTGTTGGAGTTATCACCATAATATAAAGTACGTTGAAAAACACTTTTAAATGCTTTGGGAAGCTGTATTGAGCAGTACACTGCATGACTAAGGCAACCCCTAATATTATTTAGAAATTCCCTAAGTATGAGCAGTAATGTTCAGCCGAGGTCAGATATGCTGCTGGTGCTAACCAATAATGGAGCATTGGTACTTTTCTGAATTACTCCACCATCTTGTTTTGTCTCATTACTTTCTAATAATGTGGTTCATTTCCATGTAATTACACAATTGTTAGCTTATACTACAACTGACACTCGGTTTGGCCATGTTCAGTTTGTTTATCTGAAGTGCACACACTCTGTGTATGGCTGCCATAGTGCAGAAAAGTTTTCTGAATTCCACCTATTGTGTTTCATTGTTTTAACAATAACTAAATACATACATACATACATACATAAATACATAAACAAACAGATATATAAATAGTGGAAAAGTGCTCCTGGAAGAACAGAGCCCTTGGTGCCCTGCTAGTTGGCCTATGGGTAAGTCTTGATTGGAAGTATAAGAGTGAACTATTCATATCAAGTACAGTTCACCTCATCTGCTAAAAATTTATAACATTAATTGAAATCATACAATATCACAGGAGTGACAGGTAATTCAATGTAGATGTATGAATACTGGTTAGGAGTTTAAGCTTCAGATATGGACTACCCTAAATGCTGCTTCTTTGAAAAAACATAGCTCCACATTGTTCAGTTTGTTCTCTAAAATAATATCATAAAGAACTGTAAATTTATGTGCACATATGGACTTTTTTGTCCACAATATAAAACAATATTTCCATAATGTTGGCAAATGGTCTGTCTAGATTATTCCCTGTAGAGATACACCACTCTATTCTTCTTAAAGCCTTTCAAGATGATACATGGAGTGCAGGAAACTTGTTCTACTCATGTTAAATGATCTGATGAAAAAGCTTACATAAACTCTTATTCCTTTGCTTATATCTGGTCATGTTTGCTTATATCTGGTCATGTCCTTAGAAGCATGCCTGATAAAGTCTGTTTAATCCCACATACATACATATGTGTTTATGTTGGTATTGTTGGTCAGTTACAGACTTTTGTACTGCACTCTAGCTATTTTTTCTAATTTTTTAATCTGAGGTGTTTTTATTTTTTTTTCCTGAGGGGGATATGTCTCATTGTCATTATTACAGGCATTTATTTGATTTTTTTAATATTGTTTGCCTAGAGAATTGTGTTTTACTTTCAACATGCAGGTGCCTCAACATTTCTTGATTTATGCAGACAGTAACTGCAAATTGACGTGATCATTGCAGTTAGCTGTACTAACACTTGCAGCTTTGACCACTGAGACAGTGTTATATACAGTTGTTTTGGTAAATAAACAGAACCAGTTATGGAAATAAGGTACATAAGGAAAGCTGGTGGTGAAATGCAGAAGTCCAGGAAGAAATTGCACGACAAGATGAATGGCTCCAAGGAACATGTGTCAATAAAAATAAATAGATTTATTCACAATGAGTTAAGCACTTTCATCCAATATCCCCTCTAAGAAACTTCTTTAGATCTAACAGATCCATTGCAATTGCAAAGAATGAGGCATTGGAGGCACTCTATCAGCTTGTGGAAAGTGACACAGCAGATGGCACAAAAATGATTTCAAGTTGCAAGACAAAGACAGAAAGATAAAGAAGAGGATAGTCATCAGACGCCAGTCATAAAAGATGCCAGCAACTCCCTCCTCATCTTGTTACCACTCCCACAAGAGGGGAAAACATACTGGACCTGATCATCACCAACATGGGGACTCTATGCTCCAGACTAGAAGTGTATCCCTCACTGGTAAGATCAGACCATAAACTAATCTCACTGGATATTCACATCCCGATCCCACCCCCTGCCCAGAAAACCACAGTGAAAAACTTCTCTAAAGCAAATTTCACACTTCTCAAAACCGAGGTGGAATCCTTCAAAGCCCCCGAGCCTGTGGAAAATATGGCCCAGACTGCAGAATCCTTTATAAACGCATTCTATGAACACCTTCAGGAATGCATGGATCATGCAATCCCAAATAAAACCAAGACCCAATCCTCCAAAGGCAGACGTCCTGTCTGGTGGGCCCCAGCCATAAACAAACTATACAATAGAAGGAGGAAGCTACTACATGATAGAGCAAAATCCCAAAAAGGGAAGGCATCTTTGATCAGTATTAGCAAAAAACTACGGGCACTCATAAAATCATGTAAGGCAAGCTTCGAGAGAAAAATTGCACAGGACACTAAGGATAATCACAAGGCTTTATTTAGTTATGTTAGGAACCTGGGTGGAAATTCCCAGATATGCTCAGAATTAGTCCAAAATGACAAAAATACATCAAACCCACAGACATCGCCAACATCCTAGCTGACAGGTTCAGCGCAAACTTCTCCCCCCCCCCACCAAAAGGGCAAATATTTATCCCAGCAGAGTGCTGCCCCCCCTGACATCTCAGATGCTCAGGTAAGAGCCGCCCTCTCCAAAGCAAAAAACACAGCATCAATGGGACCAGACGGTGTCCTGGGCTGCGTCCTACATGAACTCCAAGAAGAGCTAAACCCAAACATAAAACTACTATTCACTCCCAGCCTTACTACAGGATATGTACCCAAAGAGTGGCGTACAGCAACAGTGGTCCCTCTCCACAAAGGTGGTGCCTCAACGGATCCTGGAAACTATCGCCCCATAAGCCTGACTAGCTTGGTCTGCAAAGCTATGGAAAGGATCATTATAGACCTCATAAATAAAGATATTGGGGACCTACAGACATTGGATCCTACCCAGTTCGGCTTTGTTAAGGGCAGATCCTGCTTCTTAAACTTGGTCAATTTCTTTGAAACAGTCACCAAGGCCATTGACGAGGGGAAGGTGGTCCACACAGCCTACCTGGACCTCGGAAAAGCCTTCGATACAATACCCCACTCGGGCATT